>NC_063256.1:27748252-27848188 GCF_019578655.1 Ricinus communis
TTGTTTTGCAGGTTTGAATGCTGGCTTACCTTTTTCTGAGAATACGACCTTGATACTCCCCATTAGTGCTAGTATGCATCCATAGGTTCACTGCCTTAGATTGTAGCTGCATAAATAGCTCATCAATATTAGAAAATAAACCCGTAAGAAGGGTATATTTGTGATTATGAGAAAATAACCTCGTAAAGAGGCTATATTTATGAAGATGAGAAAACAACACCGTAAAAAGGGGTATATTTGTAAGTATGAGAAACCAATCCAGTAAAAGGGGTATATTGGTAAATATGAGAAAAGCACCCCGTAAGAGGGGCATATTTATAAAAATTAAAAAACATCCATGTAAGAGGGGTATATTTATGAGTATGAGAGAACAATCCCATAAGTGGGGTATATTTCTGATAGTGAGAAAACAACACCGTAACAAGGGTATATTTATGAATATGAGAAAACAACCCCGTAAGAGGGGTATATCTGTGAGTATAAGAGACAACCCCATATATGGTGCATATTTTTTAATATGAGAAAACAAGCTCATAAGAGCGGTTTATTTGTGAGTATGAGAAAATCACCCCGTAAAAGTGGTATATTTATGAATATGAGAAAACAACCATATAAGGGGGGGTATATTTGTGAGTATGAGAAAACAACACCGTAAAAGGGGCATATTTTTAATATTAGAAAATAACATCGTAATAGCGGTATATTTGTGAGTATGAGAGAACAACCCCATAAGTGGGGTAATATTTCTGATAATGAGAAAACAACACTGTAACAAGGGTATATCTATGAATATGAGAAAACAACCCCGTAAGAGAGGTAGATTTATGAGTATGAGAAACAAACCTGTAAATGGTGCATATTTTTTAATATAAGAAAACAACCTCGTAAGAGCAGTTTATTTCTGAAAGTGAGAAAACCACCTCGTAAAAGTGGTATATTAATGAATATGAGAAAACAACCATGTAAGAGGGGTATATTTGTGAGTATAGGAAAATAACACCGTAAATGGGATATATTTGTTAATAGTAGAAAATAACCCCGTAAGAGGGGTATATTTATGAGTATGAGAAAATAACCTCATAAATGGGGTATATTTATGAATATGAGAAAACAACCCCGTAAGAAGGGTATATTTGTGAGTATGAGAAACAACCACGTAAACGGTGAATATCTTTTAATATGAGAAAACAACCCCGTAACAGTCACATATTTGTGAGTATGAGAAAACCACCCCCATAAAGGGATATTTTTTTGAATATGAGAAAACAACCCAGTAAGAAGGGTATATTTGTGATTTTGAGAAAACAACCTCGTAAAATAGATATATTTATAAATATGAGAAAACTATCCGATAAGAGGGATATATTTGTGAGTATGAGAAATCAACAAAGTATAAAGGGGTATATTTTTAATAAGAGAAAACAACCCCATAAGAGGTATATATTTGTAAGTGTCTAAAAACAACCTCCATCAAAGGGTTATGTTGGTGAATATGAGAATACAACCCCATAAGTAGGGTACATTTGTAAACATTAGAAAATATCCCCATAAGAAGGTTTTATTATGTGAGTATAAGAACACAACCCAGTAAAAGAGGTATATTATTTAGTATGAGAAAATAACCCCATAAGAGGGGTATATTGTGAGTATGGGAAAACAACGTCGTAAATGGGGTATATTTGTTAATAGTAGAAAACAACCCCGTAAGAGAGGTATATTTGTGTGTATGAGAAAATAACCCGTCAATGGGGTATATTTATGAATATGAGAAAAAAACCCCGTAAGAGGGGTATATTTGTACATATTAGAAAATAACCCCGTAAGAAGGTTATATTTATGATTTTGAGACAGCAACCTCTTAAAATGGGTATATTTATAAATATGAGAAAACAACCCCATAAGAGGGGTATATTTGGGAGTCTGACAAATCAACATCGTAAAAATGGTATACTTTTTAATAATAGAAAACAATCCCGTAAGAGGTATATATTTGTGAGTGTTTGAAAACAACCCCATAAAAGGGGTATATTGATGAATATGAGAAAACAACTCCATAAGTGGGGTATATTCATGAACATTAGAGAATATTTCCATAAGAGGGTTTTAATATACGAGTATAACAATACAACCCCATAAAAGGGGTATATATTATTTACTATGAGAAAACAACCCCATAAGAGCGGTATATTTGTGAGTATGGGAAAACAACGTCGGAAATGGGGTATAATTATTAGTAGTAGAAAACAACCCTGTAAGAGGGGTATATTTGTGAGTGTGAGAAAATAACCTTATAGATAGGATATATTTATGAATATGAGAAAAAGACCCCGTAAGAGGGGTATATTTGTACATATTAGAAAATAACCCCGTAAGAAGGGTATATTTATGATTTTGAGAAAGCAACCTCTTAAAATGGGTATATTTATAAATATGAGAAAACAACCCCATAAGAGGGGTATATTTGTGAGTCTGACAAATCAACATTGTAATAATGGTATACTTTTTAATAATAGAAAACAATCCCATAAGAGGTATATATTTGTGAGTGTTTGAAAACAACCCCATAAAAGGGGTTTATTGATGAATATGAGAAAACAACTCCATAAGTGACGTATATTCATGAACATTAGAGAATATTCCCATAAGAGGTTTTAATATATGAGTATAACAATACAACCCCGTAAAAGGGGTATATATTATTTACTATGAGAAAACAACCCCATAAGAGCGGTATATTTGTGAGTATGGGAAAACAACGTCGGAAATGGGGTATAATTATTAGTAGTAGAAACAACCCTGTAAGAGGGGTATATTTGTGAGTGTGAGAAAATAACCTTATAGATAGGATATATTTATGAATATGAGAAAAAGACCCCGTAAGAGGGGTATATTTGTACATATTAGAAAATAACCCCGTAAGAAGGGTATATTTATGATTTTGAGAAAGCAACCTCTTAAAATGGGTATATTTATAAATATGAGAAAACAACCCCATAAGAGGGGTATATTTGTGAGTCTGACAAATCAACATTGTAATAATGGTATACTTTTTAATAATAGAAAACAATCCCATAAGAGGTATATATTTGTGAGTGTTTGAAAACAACCCCATAAAAGGGGTTTATTGATGAATATGAGAAAACAACTCCATAAGTGACGTATATTCATGAACATTAGAGAATATTCCCATAAGAGGGTTTTAATATATGAGTATAACAATACAACCCCGTAAAAGGGGTATATATTATTTACTATGAGAAAACAACCCCATAAGAGCGGTATATTTGTGAGTATGGGAAAACAACGTCGGAAATGGGGTATAATTATTAGTAGTAGAAAACAACCCTGTAAGAGGGGTATATTTGTGAGTGTGAGAAAATAACCTTATAGATAGGATATATTTATGAATATGAGAAAAAGACCCCGTAAGAGGGGTATATTTGTACATATTAGAAAATAACCCCGTAAGAAGGGTATATTTATGATTTTGAGAAAGCAACCTCTTAAAATGGGTATATTTATAAATATGAGAAAACAACCCCATAAGAGGGGTATATTTGTGAGTCTGACAAATCAACATTGTAATAATGGTATACTTTTTAATAATAGAAAACAATCCCATAAGAGGTATATATTTGTGAGTGTTTGAAAACAACCCCATAAAAGGGGTTTATTGATGAATATGAGAAAACAACTCCATAAGTGACGTATATTCATGAACATTAGAGAATATTCCCATAAGAGGGTTTTAATATATGAGTATAACAATACAACCCCGTAAAAGGGGTATATATTATTTACTATGAGAAAACAACCCCATAAGAGCGGTATATTTGTGAGTATGGGAAAACAACGTCGGAAATGGGGTATAATTATTAGTAGTAGAAAACAACCCTGTAAGAGGGGTATATTTGTGAGTGTGAGAAAATAACCTTATAGATAGGATATATTTATGAATATAAGAAAACAACCACGTAAGACAGGTATATTTGTACATATTAGAAAATAACCCCGTAAGAAGGGTATATTTGTGATTTTGAGAAAACAACCTTGTAAAATGGGTTCATTTATGAATATGAGAAAACAACACTGTAATAGGGGTTATTTGTGAGTATGAGAAACTAATCCCGTAAAAGGGATATTTTTTTAAATATGAGAAAAAACCCCGTAAGAGGCATATATTTGTAAATAATAGAAAATGACACCCTAAGAGGGGTATATTTGTGAGTACAAGAAAACAACCCCGTAAGTGGGATATATTTTTGAAAGTGAGAAAATAACACCGTATATTTATGAATATGAGAAAACAACCTCGTAAGAAGTGTATATTTGTGAGTATGAGAAACAACCTCGTAAATGATGTATATTTTTTAATAGGAGAAAAAAACCCCGTAAGAGTGGTATATTTGTGAGTATGAGAAAACCACCCTTGTAAAAATGGTATTCTTTTAAATATGAGAAAAAAACCCTATAAGAGCGATATATTTGTAAATATTAGAAGCCAACCCCGTAAGAAGGGTATATTTATGGGTATGAGAAAATAACCTCATAAATGGGGTATATTTATGAATATGAGAAAACAACCCAGTAAGAGGGTATATTTATAAATGTTAGCAAACAACCCCATAAGAGGGGTATATTTGTGAGTATGAGAAATCAACAATGTAAAAAGGGTATATTTTTTAATTAGAGAAAATAACCCCATAAGAGTATATAAATTTCTAAGTGTTTGAAAATAACCCCATAAAAGGGTTATATTGGTGAATATGAGAAAACAACCCCATAAGTGGGGTATATTTGTAAAAATTAGATATTATCCCCATAAGAGTTTTAAATATGTGGCTATAAGAACACAACCCCATAAAAGGGGTATATTATTTACTATGAGAAACAACCCTAGAAGAGGCGTATATTTGTGAGTATGGGAAAACAACACCGTAAATGGGGTATATTTGTTAATAGTATAAACAACCTGTAAGAGGGGTATATTTGTAAATATTAAGAATAACTCCGTAAGAAGGATATATATATGAGTGTGAGAAAGCAACCCCATAAAAGGGGTACATTTTATAATATGAGAAAACAACCCAGTAAGTGGGGTATATTTATAAATATTAGAAAACAACCCCGTAATAGGGGTATATTTGTGAGTATGAGAAAACAACCTTGTAAAAAAAGTATATTTTTTAATAAGAGAAAACACTCCCGTAAGAGGGGTATGTTTGTAAATATTAGAAAATAACCTCATATATTTGTGAGTATGAGAAAGCACCCCCTTAAAAAGTAGTATATTTGGTAATATGAGAGACCAATCCCGTAAGATGGATATATTTATGAATATTAGAAGACAACCAGTATGAAAAGAATATATTTTTTTATTATGAGAAAATAACCTCGTAAAATGGCTATATTTATGAATATGAGAAAATAACACTGTAAACCTCGTAAAATGGCTATATTTATGAATATGAGAAAACAACACCGTAAGAGGGAAATATTTATAAATATTAGAAAACAACCTCGTAAGAAGGGTATATTTGTGATTATGAGAAAATAACCTCGTAAAGTGGCTATATTTATGAATATGAGAAAACAATACTGCAAGAGAGGTATATTTGTGAGTATGAGAAAGCAACCCCGTAAAATGGGTATATTTGTAAATATGAGAAAATAACCCGGTAAGAGGGTATCTTTTTAATATGAGAAAACAACCTCGTAATAGGGGTATATTTTTAAATATTAAAAAATAACACCATTAGAAGGTTATATTTGTGAGTATGAGAAAATAATCTCGTAAATGAGGTATACTTATGAATATGAGAAAACAACCCTATAAGAGGGGTATATTTGTAAGTGTTGGAAAACAACCTTATAAGAGGGGTATATTTGTAAGTATGAAAAATAATATTGTAAAAAGAATATATTTTTTAATAAGAGAAAACAACCCTGTAAGAGGTACATATTTGTGAGTGTGAGAAAACAACCCCATAAAAGAGGTGAATATGAGAAAACAACCCCATATGTGGGGTATATTTATAAATATTAGAAAATATCCCTGTAAGAGGTTGTAATATATGAGTATAAGAACACAACCCCGTAAAAGGGGTATATTTGTGAGTATGAGAAAATAATCTCATAAATGGGGTACATTTTTTAATATTAAAGTATAACCCCGTAATAGAAGTATATTTGTAAATATTAAAAAATAACCCCGTAAAAAGGATATATGTGGGAGTGTGATAAAATAACCCTGTAAAAAGGGCATATCTTTTAATATGAGAAAACAACCCAGTAAGAGGGGTATTTTTGTAAATATTAGAAAATAACCATGTAAGAGGGATATATTTGTGAGTATAAGAAAACAACCCTATAAAATGGGGTATATTTATGAATATGAGAAAATAACCCCTTAAGAATTGTATATTTGTGAGTATGAGAAAACAACCCCATAAAAGGAGTATATTTCTTAATATGAGAGAACAACCCTATAAGAGGAGTATATTTGTACATATTAGAAAATAGCTCCATAAGAAGGGTATATTTGTGATTATGAGAAAACAACTCCGTAAGTGGGGCATATTTGTGAGTATGAGAAAATAACCCCGTAAAAGGTGTATATTTGTGATTATGAGAAAACAACTCCGTAAGTGGGGCATATTTGTGAGTATGAGAAAATAACCCCGTAAAAGGTGTATATTTTTAATATGAGAAAAAACCCGTAAGGCGGGTGTATTAGTAATTATTAGAAAAAGAACCCCGTAAAATGGATATATTTTTTAATAAGAGAAAACAACCCCGTAAAATTGGTATATATTATGAATATATGATAAAACAACACTGTAAGAGGGGTATATTTGTGAGTATGAGAAAGCAACCCTATAAAAGGGGTATAATTTCTAAATATGAGAAACCAACCGTGTAAGAGGGGTATATTTATAAATATTAGAAAATAACTCCGTAAGAGGGGTTTATTTTTTAGAATGAGAAAATAAAATCGTAAATAAGGTGTATTTTTTAATATGGGATAAGAACCCCATAAGCACGGTATATTTATGAGTATGAGAAAACTTCCCCCTAAAAGGGGTACATTTATGAATATATGAAAGCAACCCTGGAAGAGGGGTATATGTATGAGTATGAGAAAACAACCCCATAAAAGAAGTATATTTTTTAATAAGAGAAAACAATGCCGCAAGAGGGATATATAAGTAATATAAAAAATAACCTCATAAGTGGTGTACATTTGTGAGTTTGAGAAAGCAACCCGGTAAATGGAGTATATCTTTTAATATGAGAGAATAACCCCGTAAGAGGGGAATAATTGTACATATTAGAAAATAACCTCATAAGAATGGTATATTTATGGGTATATTCGTGAGTATGAGAAAGCAACCCCGTAACAGTGGTATATTTTATAATTTGAGAGATTAACCCCGTAATAGTGGTATATTTAAATATATTAGAAAATAACCACGTAGAAAGGATATATTTGTGAATTTGAGAAAACAACCTCGTAAAATGGGTATATTTATGAATATGAGAAAACAACACCATAAGAGGGGTTTATTTGTGAGTATGAGAAACCAACTCCGTAAAAGGCGTGTATTTGTAAGTATGAGAAAACAACTCTGTAAGAGGGGTATATTTATAAATATTAGAAAACAACCCCGTAAGAGGGATTTATTTATGAGTGAAAGAAAATTACATCGCAAATAGGTACATATTTCTAAAAGTGAGAAAACAACACCATAACAGGAGTATATTTATGAATATGAGAAAACAACCCTGTAAGAAGGATATATTTGTGAGTATGAGAAACAACCTTGTAAACGGTGTATGTTTTTTAATATGAGAAAACAACTCCATAAGTATGGTATATTTATGAGTATGAGAAAACCACCATCTAAAAGGGTTATATTTAAAAATATGAGAAAATAACCCAATAAGAGGGGTATATTTGTGAGTATGAGAAAACGACCCTCTAAAAGCGGTATATTTATGAATATGAGGAAACAACCCTGTAATAGGAGTATTTTTCTGAAAATGAGAAAGCAACCCTGTAAAAGGGGTATATTTCTTAATATGAGAAAACCTTTAAGAGGGATACATTTATAAATAATGGAAAAAAACTCCATAAGAGCGGTATATTTATGAGTGTGAGAAAACAACCCCGTAAAAGGGACATATTTTTTAATAATCGATAACAACACCGTAAGAGGGATATATTTGTGAGTGTGAGAAAACAACCCGTAAAAGGGGTATAGTTTTTAATATGAGAAAGTAACCTCGTATGAGGGGTATATTATTAAATATTAGAAAACAACCCCACAAGAAGGGTATGTTTGTAATTATGAGAAAACATGATATGCAGTGTTCTATACATATTTCTATACCTAATTACTTATGTTTTTGGTGTATATTTATCATGTTTTATTCCAGAATCACCCGTGTTTTGGTTCCTTTCGTGTTTCAGGTGTTCATAGACATTCATTAGCAGTGTTTAAGTGATTTTAAGAGTGATACGTGCAAGAACAGATAGGATTGCATCAAGATCTCATAAAGGCTTATTCTCAGAGGTTGAGCACGACCTGGACTCTGGCTGTGCTGAACCATCAACACATGACCCTCAAGAGTGTCATTTTGGCACGATTTTTGTGGTTACCATGGCCTCCATCACGGCCTATGGTGGCTCAGCACCGGCGATGGCACAGCTTGGACTTCGCCCGTTCTGATCACCACAGGCTAGATCATGGCCGTGTTGGGAAAATTATATAGGCAAATCCGATTTATTCAGCTGGGGTTTGATTTTCTGACTTGATTTCACATATACAAGCATAAGCCATCTTTCCCCAGACTTCAATACTCGACTTTAGGAGACCATTTCATCTATTGAAGGAAGGATTACATTGGTTTTGACATCAAATTGAAGATCAAGAAGAGATTTGGGGAATTCAAGAGGCAATTTAGGGTTCATCATTCGGAATTGGGAATTCAGGGTTTTTCATCCAACTTGAAGAAGAAGGGTGTACATGCCTTCAATTTACTTTTCTGAATTTGTTCTTTACTTTGTGTTGCTTATTAGTATGAGTAACTAAATTTGTTAAACCCATTAGGGTTCCTATGTTGTTGGATTGTTTTTTAATGCTTATGAGACTTTGATTATCAATGCTTGTCTCTTCTTGCTTTCATTATTAATGAGAAATCACATTATTCATGAGACATTATGAGTTGTGGTATTTAGATTGGTTTATGTAATTGAGAAATTCATTTAGTAATTGGAAATTTGAATAGCAAGAACTGGTTAATGATCACTTAGAGATAAGGGTGATTAACTAGCCGGATTAAAAATTAACAAAGCTTAATAGAGGCGGTTTAAAGCTTAATGCTAATTTAATAATCGATCGTTAGGAAGAGATTCCAACTTTAGGTTATTAGGTTTAGGAATTCGGTTATCTCGAGAGAGAAATCGAATTCAATTAAGAATTCGTCCATTGGTAATTGCTATTGGTAATCAATATAATCTCTATCTTCACTAAAATCCAACTAGCTTAGGTCCCCTTAGGTTTGCTTTTTCCTTTGATTGTTTCACTTAATCCTTTCAGTCTATCTGACACTTACTTAACTGCTTGTTTACATTTAATCATATAGTAGCAACTTCATTGATTTTGTTAGGGTTAGATATCATAAGACGCTGTAGTAGTTCTAGGATCACCCTTACCCGAGAACACGACCTTGATACTCACTGTTAGTGTTAGTCTGCATCGATAGGTTCATTGCCTTAGATTGTAGCTGCACAAAATATCCTATCAAGTTTTTTGGCGCCGTTTCCGGGGATCTTTCTGTGTGAACTAAATTGTGTTTGTATTAGTCTAGCCATTTTTATTTTTTGTCTTTTCATTTTTTTATATATATTCTTTATTATTGTATTTATTCTTGTGTTCTTTGGTTGCTGCCTTTCCGTTTCAGGTAGTCTATGACTAGGAGCTCTAATCCTACTCCTGTAGACCCTCTTGTTGAACTAGAGTAATCCTTCCATTTGTTGAGGAAGCGTATGCAAGAAGAAGAGGAGGCACGGATAGAGTTTGAAGCCCCTATGAATAGACTAGTAGAAATGGGAGACAACAATCGGGCTGCGGATGAAGCTAGGACAATGTACGAGTTTGCTAGACCTTTTCTTAAGGGGACACAGACAAGTATATTACAACCACCTATGGCGGCCAACAACTTTGAAATAAAGCCAAATGTGATACAGATGTGCAAAATAGTGTACAATTTGGGGGACTACCGAGCGAGGACCCAAACGCTCACATCGCCAACTTCTTGGAGATCTATGACACCTTCAAGATAAATGGAACAACTGATGATGCCATTCGGTTGAGGCTATTTCCTTTTTCTCTAAGGATCGAGCGAAAAGATGGTTGCAGTCACTCGCAGCCAACACTATTACGACATGGAGATCTTTGGCTGAAAAATTTCTTTACAAGTACTTTCCTCCAGCTAAGACTGCTAAATTAAGAAATGACGTTTCTTCTTTTGTACAGATGGATGACGAGAGCATGTATGATGCCTGGGAGAGGTACAAGGACTTGTTGAGATGTTGTCCACACTACAGTCTACCAATATGGATACGGGTTCAAACCTTTTACAGCGTTTTGAACCTTGCTACTAGGCAAATGGTAGATGCTGCAGCAGGTGGGGCCCTAAACAGTAAGACACCGGAGCAGGCGTAAAATCTGATAGAGGAGATGGCCATGAACAACTACTAGTGGCAATCATCTAGGAGTCGGCCAGTCAAACAGGGAGTGGTAAACTAGCTAGACTCCACAGCAGCCTTGGCAGCTCAAGTAGAGCTTTTTGACCAAGAAATTAGCCCAGCTCCAGATACCGATTCATACTGCCTAAATAAGCTGCGAGTTTTGCGGTGGCCCACACTATGGTGCAAATTGTAATGCGAGAGGTATGTTTGCTAGCTCCTCTACTTCATTTATTGTTTCTACTGATCGTGAACAGGTTAATTACATGGAAATACGCCCGGACAGCAGAACAATCCTTATAGCAGCACATACAATCCTGGGTGGAGAAATCACCTATATTTTAGTTAGCATAATAATAATGCCCAGGGTCCACCAGGCTTTCAGAGATTGCAACAGCAGCCACCACAGTAGCAGCAGCAGGCTGGACCATTAGAGCTTCCTTTACCAGCCGAGAAGAAATCTAACTTGGAAGAGCTGATGATGAAGTTTGTCACGTCTATTGAAACGAGGTTCCAGCGGACTGACAATGCTCTTAGAAATCAGTAGGCGTCCATTCAGAACTTGGAAAGTCATATTGGGCAGATTTCGAAGATGTTGTTTGAGAAGCAACAAGGAGCGCTCCCTAGCACCACTGAGTCTAACCCAAGGGAGCACGTGAACACCATCACTTTGCATTCAGGTAAGTTAATTTGAGCTCCTTCTAAGCCTGTTTTTGATGATTCCACTATTGATGTGCAAGTTGAGGCGAATAGTAAGGTTAAGGAAGCTAGGCAAAAGTTGAAACCAATCCCAGTCAAGGAGTATCAGCCCAAGATTCCTTATCCTGCTAGACTGAAGCAAGTAGAAGCGCAAGAGCAGTTTAGTAAGTTTTTGGATATTTTTAGACAACTGCATATTAACTTGCCTTTTGTTAATGTATTGAAGCAGATGCCGAAGTATGCCAAGTTCTTGAAGGACATACTTAGCAGCAAAAGAAAGCTGGAGAAGGTATCATATGTTAAGCTTAATGAAGAGTGCTCAGCAGTGTTTTAGAGCAAGTTACCAGAGAAACGTCACGATCCAGGGAGTTTTGCTATTCCTTGCACTTTGGGTAACTTGTGTGTTAATGATGCATTGGTTGATTTAGGTACTAGCATAAATGTCATGCCCACGAGTATGTTTAATAAGCTAGGTTTGGGAGAGGCAAAACCCACTAGGATGTGCATTCAATTAGCTAATCATTTTGTTAAGCTTCCTAAGGGGATTGTAGAGAATGTGCTAGTCAAGGTAGATAAGTTTATATTTCCTGTAGACTTTATGGTTATGGATATGGATAATGAGCATATTGTGCCTTTGATTTTGGGGAGGCCTTTCCTTGCCACGGCTAGAGCTAAAATAGACGTGTTTGAGGGAAAGCTAGAGCTTAATGTAGGAGATGACTATGTTACTTTTAGTTTACACCCATTTGATAGTTCTCCCACCGACCATGTTCATGCCATTTGTGCTATTGATGGTATTGGTCTTGCATGTGATAAGCTACCACAGGATATACTAATTGATGATGCTTTGCACGTTTCCTTGCCTGTTCATGTGAGTTATTCATTTGAAGAAAACAACTTGTATCAATTTGAAACTTCGTGTTATGATACACCCGAGAAGGGTAGTTGCAAGTTTGTTTATGATAGGTCATCTAGACAGGATTTGGAATGGATGAATGGGCATCCCAACTCGGTGTGGAGAGCACCTTCTTGGCCATCTACTGCACACATTGGACCGCCTCTTTAGGGTTATATGTCTCAGGCCCCAGGTTACATTGAGCCCACCTTCTCAATTTGCCTGTGGTGCAGGAATGTTGCTGCAGAGTCCAGCTAAGTGACTCAAACAAAAAGAAGCGCCTTCGGGAGGCATTCCCGAATCTAGTTATGCTTTTTGAGTTTTTGGACATCTTAAATTTCTTTTTGTAGTTGAATATTTCAGTTTATCTTTGGTTTCCTTTTAATTTTTATTTTGAGATGATTTTATTTTATTGAACTTTTTACTAGATGTTGCTTGGGATGTGTTTATTCCTGAGTTTTGCAGGAGTTAGCCTACTCGATGCTCATATGCAATTTTAAGGACTAACATATCTTGGAGTGTTAAAGCACACATCAAGGGCAGTATCTAGTAGACTATTTTTAATTTTTGTCTCTTTCTGTTGTCTTATTCCTTTTTAGTGTTCTAATTTTTTATGGACTACTGTGATTTGCTTCTTTGTGTGTATTTTATTTCCCTCGTGGAGTGCCTACCTTATTTGACACTAAGGACAGTGTAATCTTCAAGTGTGGGGTGATGTTCGGTTTCCTCTTTGTTTACTTTTTAGCTTATTGATGTGTGCTACTTGTGTTAGCTACAATCTAAGGCAGTGTACCTATCGATGCAGTCTAGCACTAATGGCGAGTATCAAGGTCGTATTCCTCGGGAAAGCGAAAGCCCAGAGTTACTTCTTTGTTCTTTGTTATATTAACCTAAAATGGATGATGAATAAATTCTAAACTAACTATTAACTACGAGCTAAGTTCTAAAGGAGATGCAGGAGTAATTGATAAGTGAAATAATCAAGACAAGAAGACAAACCCAAAGGGAATCTAAACTAGTTGGCATCCGAACAAAAGATAAAGGATCAGTGAGTCTAATTATGCTACCCGTGGACGAATTCTTAACCGAATTTGGTTTCTCTCTCGAGATAACCGAATTCCTAAACCTAATAAACCTAAAGTTGGAATCTCTTCCTAACAATTGATTCTTAAATTAGCATTAAGCTTTAATCCGCCTCTATTAAGCTTTGTTAATTCTTAATCCGGCTAGTTAATTATCCTTATCTCTAAGCGATTATTAACCAGTTCTTGTTATTCAAAGTTCCAATTGCCAAACGGATTTCTCAATCTCATAAAGCAATCTAAACATCACAATTCACAACGTCTCATGAATAATGCATAATCTTATTCATACTGAAAACAAGAAGAATACAAAACCAACTCAAACAATCCAACAATATAATATCAAGCCAACATAGTAAAGAAATCCCAATGGATTAAATCAGTCTAGCTAAACATGTTCATGTTTAAAACAATCTAGGAAATCAATTACAATGAAAGAATAATGAAAATAAAACATGTACACCCTTTTCTCTCGAATTGGATGAACAGCTCCAAATCTGGATCTACACTTTGATTAATCTCCCAAACTGCCTCTTGAATTGCTCCACTACTGTTTTGCACTCGGAATCTTACGATTCCGGGATTCTTACTCACTGCAACTCTCTCTCGCACTCAGTATTGTGCAGAAAACCGAACCAGCCACTAGGGCTCAATGTCACTCTTTCTCCCCCTTCTTTTCCTCTAAGAAAAATGAATTTTTCTTATATATTTAACTCAGCACGGCCGTGGTCAAGGCCGTCTTGATCAGACGGAGTCCATGCCGTCTTTGAAACTATGGATCTCGCCAGTAGGGTTTCACCACGGCCGTGTTTCTCCCCGTGTTGGCTACCACGGGCCGTGTTGCTCCCCGTGTTATCCACCACGGGCCGTGCTGAAGGCCGTGGTGGCTACGGAAACCGTGCCCAAACTATTGTTTTGAAGACCAAGTTTCGATGGTTGGTCACGGCCGAGTCCAGTGATGGTCGGCCGGCCTTGACTCAGGCCGTGCTCAATGTGTGCAACGCGGGCTCTTGTCCGATCTTGATGAATTCTCGTCTGTTTCCACACATATTGATCTATAATTGCTTAAACACCGATGATGGTCCTATAAATGTTCCTGAAATGCAAAAGAACATAAAACACGGGTGATCTGGGAATAAAAGCACAATAATTGCTAAGAACATACGCAATAATATGCAAGCAAATATGTGTAAAACTATGCTCATCAAATTACCCCACACTTAAGCTATTGCTTGTCCTCAAGCAATTAACAACTCAACCCACAAAACTACAGTTAGCAATTCATTTCAGTTTATGCCCCTAGTCCACAACAGAGAGTATTCAACACATCTCAAAGGTTACTCAATCATAAATCAAATTACAAATCATTAACAAAGAATGGAAATAATATTAATGCATGAGTAACTTAAATGACAACTCAACACCAACATCATGAACCAATGCCTCACAGGGATCACTCAAGTCGCTCAAAGTGTATATTAGGTAAATAACAAATCCCTCAAAGCAAATGCACAAGACCTGCTCACCATAAGCTTGCTTATAAATCATATCTTCGCTACTGTGAATAAGTAAATACCAAAATCAAAGGGTCTTTATCAAGGTTGTAATGGGGCTAGGGTAAAGGTACGGAGATTTGGACAGAAGTATGAAAATGCTGGAATTCGTGCGATAAACAATATTATATGCTCAAAGGATTAAATGCCTAAGATCACGAAAAGAATCATTCACTAAAATCCCTACTTCATAGAATAACGCTCGCAAATGCTCTAAATCCAATAAAAAGATAAATAATTAAAGAGATTTGTTTATTATATATTCTTTTTTTTTTCTTCTTCTTCTTTTTTTTCTCCTTTTTTTTTTTTATAATAATGAACTAGCAGCTTATTAGCGACCGCTGCATACAACTCGAATAAACATAAAGAATAACAAATACAAATTGGATCAAAGGGAGCATTTAAAATATCAAAAAGATTTAGTGAATTTACCAACATAGCAACTAGCATTTTAATCCCACATATAGTCGAACATATCACAAAAAGAAATTCCAGCATAAGGGTAAAGGAAAGATAAATGTAAAGAATGGTATAATTGAAGTGTATAGGTGTAGATTATGAAGAAAAGGTTAAGGCTCAAAAATTGGCTAACTAATGGAAACATAAGGTGGTAGGCTTTTGGTCAAATGTGGGGAATCCTAAATCGCCCAAATCATCTCATGGTATTCACAATATTCATGTAACTTCAACATGCATTACAAAGCAAGTTCTAGAAGCAAAGTTAAGTACAATGCACACTCAAACAAGAAATATAAAGAGCATAAGCATAATGAATGCTCAACTGGCTCAAAATCTCACTTTCAGGTGTGGTATTAGGTGCAGTTGGTTCAAAACATCATTAATTGAATCATTATTTAAGAAACACATGCATATGATATTATCAACGTTCTAAGTTAAGATTCAACAATTCGAAAAACAATTAAATAACACCGGTTTAACCCGGCAGGGTTGATGTGTAAAACACCATAAATTGTTTTCCAAGGACAATGAACAACAAAGAAAAGTAACTACAATTCTATAAATCAAGTCATCAATCAGCTCAAAATTAGCATACTCAAGTGCATAAAAACACAATGTCCTAACATCTCCTAAAATTACACAACACCTAGCCATAGCAATTAAAAATCCATATGAGAGATTAGGGTTTACCCATAAGCACCCCACACTTAAAGAACACACTGTCCTCAGTGTAAAATGTTATGGATACCCCGCATGGAATGCTCAACTAAGAGAACAAAAGCAATACAATCCAAGTGCATGACATGTATGAAAAATAAAGTAAATAAATACAGGAAAAATAAAAAGATCTAGGGGTATACGATCATCCATCGAGGCCGATGTTGTGGAAATTCGATTGCCTCCTCGGTAGAATCCGAAAATAATAAAATAAAGAAATAAAATCAAAACTGAAAATATGAAAACTAAAACTAATAAAATGTTTTAAAACAAAAGGTTAAAAAAAAATTAGAAATTAAAGATAAAAATTGGGGTGCCTCCCAAAGCGCTTCTTTTTATGTGATGAGTCTTCTTACCGGACTCATGGTGAAAGGCAAATGGGCGTGATCGACGACCATCCATCCTTCTTCCAAGCAAATGGCTTCAAGTATCCGCTTAGAGGGATAATCGTCAATGTCCTCTTCCGACTATCAAGCAAGTCGCCAGATGATGGGCAAGACTCGCTCTCGTATAATTGCATGTAGTCATGATGCTCTAGGGGCTCTTCCAATTTGAAAGCCGAAGTTTCACCAATTGGAAGGATTGATTGGGCAATTTCTTCAGAACGTCAATGGTTTCCTCTAGTCCTTGTCTTGGTTCACTTGCTAGAAGAAACTCGAGCTCCTCCAAGACTTCTTCATTGGATAACTCATGCTCATCTTCCATCATCGAACAGGACTTGTGGAAAATCCACCAAAAATTCCTCTAACTCGCAACTCGAAGATCATCAATCAGACATTCCAGTTTGGTAGTCTTTCGGAGGGATTATGTTTGCCTCTTCCTTTCCGGTTCCATCTCCATGTTCAAGAAATCGTCCGCACATAAGCATCATCGTCAAACATAATAGATAAACCAGAAAAATTCTCACCTGAACGCAAAGTGACGCTCCAAATGTTCCTCGGATTCGATGGCGTTTGATAGAGTTCTCGATTGCTCTTGACTAGTAACTTGAAGATTAAGCCTACTTGATGCTCTATGTTATTAATCGAGGCTTGTTGATATTCAAGTATCCTCTCCGTTTGTTGGAATCTATCATCAAGACTTGTAATGAACCTCATCATCGTACTCCTCCGACACTAACTCTTCATCTTGAGTTGAAGGTGCAAGAGTAGGCTACCGATGTGGTTGCCGAGATTCGGTGGTTCCGGGCCATCTAAGCTCCATCCATAGGGTGAATGAGTACTCCACTCTTGATTATAGGTGCTTCCATACGAGTCACTTGGCCAATTGCCCGTATAATTCACATTCGCTCACGTTATAAGAATAAGGAGTAAAATCAGTGCACAATGGACAATCATTACTCAAATGTAAACCACAACAAAATTCATAAAAGACTTGAGATGAAAGGATAGGAGAAGAGAGTTGATCGGTGGCACGCGAAAACGATTCCACTCGAGCATCTAAAGATGCACGGGCATCCCAATTTTTAGCACTCTCTTGGTTCCTATTCTCATTTTCCAATGCGTCATACAAAGATTTTGAGTTTAGCATTGAACCTCCTTATCATTCACTATCTGAATTATAAACTTAAGCTAAATAAATATGTACAAATAAAATAAAATAAATAAACAAATAAAAATAAAAATCATAAAATAATAAGAAAGAAAAAAAAATGGCTAAATTAACAAATAGCAAATTTCACTCTAGTTTTCAAACAATTCCCGTAGCGCCAAAACTTGATGTGTGCTACTTGTGTTAGCTACAATCTAAGGCAGTGTACCTATCGATGCAGTCTAGCACTAATGGCGAGTATCAAGGTCGTATTCCTCGGAAAAGCGAAAGCCCAGAGTTACTTCTTGTTCTTTGTTATATTAACCTAAAATGGATGATGAATAAATTCTAAACTAACTATTAACTACGAGCTAAGTTCTAAAGGAGATGCAGGAGTAATTGATAAGTGAAATAATCAAGACAAGAAGACAAACCCAAAGGGAATCTAAACTAGTTGGCATCCGAACAAAAGATAAAGGATCAGTGAGTCTAATTATGCTACCCGTGGATGAATTCTTAACCGAATTCGGTTTCTCTCTCGAGATAACCGAATTCCTAAACCTAATAACCTAAAGTTTGAATCTCTTCCTAACAATTGATTCTTAAATTAGCATTAAGCTTTAATCCGCCTCTATTAAGCTTTGTTAATTCTTAATCCGGCTAGTTAATTATCCTTATCTCTAAGCGATTATTAACCGTTCTTGTTATTCAAAGTTCCAATTGCCAAACGGATTTCTCAATCTCATAAAGCAATCTAAACATCACAATTCACAACGTCTCATGAATAATGCATAATCTTATTCATACTGAAAACAAGAAGAATACAAAACCAACTCAAACAATCCAACAATATAATATCAAGCCAACATAGTAAAGAAATCCCAATGGATTAAATCAGTCTAGCTAAACATGTTCATGTTTAAAACAATCTAGGAAATCAATTACAATGAAAGAATAATGAAAATAAAACATGTACACCCTTTTCTCTCGAATTGGATGAACAGCTCCAAATCTGGATCTACACTTTGATTAATCTCCCAAACTGCCTCTTGAATTGCTCCACTACTGTTTTGCACTCCGAATCTTACGATTCCGGGATTCTTACTCACTGCAACTCTCTCTCGCACTCAGTATTATGCAGAAAACCGAACCAGCCACTAGGGCTCAATGTCACTCTTTCTCCCCCTTCTTTTCCTCTAAGAAAAATGAATTTTTCTTATATATTTAACTCAGCACGGCCGTGGTCAAGGCCGTGCTGGTCAGCACGGCATGGATCTCACCAAGTAGGGTTTCACCACGGCCGTGTTTCTCCCCGTGTTGGCTACCACGGGCCGTGTTGCTCCCCGTGTTATCCACCACGGGCCGTGCTGAAGGCCGTGGTGGCTACGGAAACCGTGCCCAAACTATTGTTTTGAAGACCAAGTTTCGATGGTTGGTCACGGCCAGAGTCCAGGCCGTGATGGTCAGCACGGCCTTGACTCAGGCCGTGCTCAATGTGTGCAACGCGGGCTCTTGTCCGATCTTGATGAATTCTCGTCCGTTTCCACACGTATTGATCTATAATTGCTTAAACACCGATGATGGTCCTATAAATGTTCCTGAAATGCAAAAGAACATAAAACACGGGTGATCTGGGAATAAAAGCACAATAATTGCTAAGAACATACGCAATAATATGCAAGCAAATATGTGTAAAACTATGCTCATCACTTATATTGTGTATCCTATGACACTAATGGTGTTGTTTAGGATGTTAGAAAGCCTATTCAATTGAGCTTTGTTTATTTTTTGAGCCTTTGATGATTTGGTTTATAGGTTAGCAGCATATTATTTCTTTGAGTTTATGTTTTTAGAAAGTAATTGATGGTGTTTAATGCATCAACCTGGCCGGGTTAAACCGGTGTTATTCAAATTGATTCTCGAATTGCCTAATTTTAGCTTAGAACTTTGATAATGTCATATACATGTACAATTTAAATGATGATTCAATTGAGATTTTGAGAATCAAATGCAACTTAGCCACACTGTAAATGTGAGTTCTTGAGCCTTGTTGAGCAATTCATTATATTTATGCTCCTGTTTCTTCTTGTTTAAGTGTGCTTTATGCTTGGTTTTGCTTTTAGAACTTGCTTTGTAATGCTTGTCCAGGTTACATGAACTTTTGAATACCATTAGATGATTTGGGCAACTTAGGATCTACCACACTTGACCAAAAGCCTACCTTTTGTATCCATTAGTTAGCCATTGTTGAGCCTTAGATTTTCTTCATTACTTACACCTTTACACCTCATGATCACCTTCTTTACATTTGCCTTTCTTTCCACCCTTTATGCTGGAATTTGTGTGATTTGCTATTTCATATTGGGATTTGAATGCGTTGCTTTGATGTTGTAAATTCACTAATTCTTTGTTTAATGCATTTTATATACAAAAAAATAAAAAGAAAAAGGAAGTTAAGTGTTTATTGTGCTTCTTTTTTAGCTATGTTCTCTTTTTGGATTTAATTTTTTGAGCATTCTTTACTTCAAATAAGACTTAGTGAATAATTTTTGACATTTGTAGCATTTAATCCTTTGAGCTATCATGTTCTTCTGTCACTTCTGCATAAATTTTTCCTTACCTTTACCTTAGCCCCATTACAACCCTTGTAAAGACCCTTTGATTTTGGTATTCAATTGTTCGCAATAGCAGAGGCAAGATTTATAAGCAAGCATATGGTAGGTGAGACTTTGCATAATTGCTTTGAGGGATTTCCACTTTACCTTTATACACTTTGAGTGTTCTTAAGTGAATCCTGTGAGGCATTGGTTCTCAATTTTCATGTTGAGTTATTATTTACATTGCATATGCATTGTTATTAACCTTGTTCTTTGTTAATACTATGCAATTTGAGTTCTGGTCTTCTTGAGATGTTTTGGACATGATCAATTATGGACCTTGGCATGCTACCTATTTCTAGACTGAGTTATTGATTGCTTAAGGACAAGCAAAAGCTTAAATGTGGGGTAATTTGATGTGTAGTGCTCTATAAATATTTCTATACCCAATTACTTGTGTTTTTGTGTATATTTATCACGTTTTATGCCAGAATCACATGTGTTTTGGTTCCTTTCATGTGTTTGGTGTTCATAGACATTCATTAGCAGTGTCTAAGTGATTTTAAGAGCGATATATGCAAGAACGGATAGGATTGCATCGAGATTTCATCAAGGCTTATTTTCAGAAGTTGAGCAGGACCTAGACTCTAGCCATGCTGAACCATCAACACATGAGCCTCAAGAGTGTCATTTTGGCACAATTTCTGTGGCTACCACGGCCTTCATCATGACCCGTGGTGGCTCAGCACCAGGAAGGGCATGACTAGGAAAAAACCCTAAGTAGCGGGACTTAGAGGTCTAGCACGGCCTGGACTCCACTCGTGCTGATTTGAAAGGTCTAGACCAAGGCCGTGTTGGGACAATTATATAGGCAAATGCGATTTATTTAGCTGGGGTTTGATTTTCTGACTTGATTTCACATATACAAGCATAAGCCATCTTTTCCCAGACTTTAATACTAGACTTTAGGAGACCATTTCATCTATTGAAGGAAGGATTACATTGGTTTTGACATCAAATTGAAGATCGAGAGGAGATTTGGGGAATTCAAGAGGCAATTTAGGGTTCATCATTCGGAATTGGGAATTCAGGGTTTTTCATCCAACTTGAAGAAGAAGGGTGTACATGCCTTCAATTTACTTTTCTGAATTTGTTCTTTACTTTGTGTTGCTTATTAGTATGAGTAACTAAATTTGTTAAACCCATTAGGGTTCCTATGTTGTTGGATTATTTTTTAATGCTTATGACACTTTGATTATCAATGCTTGTCTCTTCTTGCTTTCATTATTAATGAGAAATCACATTATTCATGAGACATTATGAGTTGTGGTATTTAGATTGGTTTATGTAATTGAGAAATTCATTTAGTAATTGGAAATTTGAATAGCAAGAACTGGTTAATGATCACTTAGAGATAAGGGTGATTAACTAGCCGGATTAAAAATTAACAAAGCTTAATAGAGGCGGTTTAAAGCTTAATGCTAATTTAATAATCGATCGTTAGGAAGAGATTCCAACTTTAGGTTCTTAGGTTTAGGAATTCGGTTATATCGAGAGGGAAACCGAATTCAATTAAGAATTTGTCCATGGGTAATTGCAATTGGTAATTAATATAATCTATATCTTCACTAAAATCCAACTAGCTTAGGTCCCCTTGGGTTTGCTTTTTCCTTTGATTGTTTCACTAAATCCTTTTAGTCTATCTGACACTTAGTTAACCACTTGTTTACATTTAATCATAGAGTAGAAACTTCATTGATTTTGTTAGGGTTAGATATCATAAGACGTTGTAGTAGTTCTAGGATCACCCTTACCCGAGAATACGATCTTGATACTCACCGTTAGTGCTAGTCTGCATTGATAGGTTCACTGCCTTAGATTGCAGCTGCACAAAATAGCCTATCAAAACAACCTCGTAAAATGGGTGTATTTATGAATATGAGAAGCCAACACCGGAAGAGGGGTATATTTGTCAGTATGAGAAAGCAACCCCATAAAAGGGGTGTGTTTGTACATATGAGAAAACAATCTCGTAAGAGGGGTATCTTTTTTAATATGAGAAACAATCCCGTAAGAGTGGTATATATGTAAATATTATAAGACAACCCCGTAAGAAGGGTATATTTGTGAGTATGAGAAAATAGCCTCGTAAATGGAGTATATTTATGAATATGAGAAAACAATCCCGTAAGAGGGGTATATTTATAAATGTTAGAAAACAACCCCATATGAGGGCTATATTTGTGAATATGGGAAAGCAACACCATAAAAGGGGTATATTTTTTAATAAGAGAAAACAACCCCGTAAGAGGTATATATTTGTGAGTGTTTAAAAATAACCCCATAAAAGGGGTATATTGGTGAATATGAGAAAACAATCCCATAAGTGGGGTTATATTTGTAACCATTAGAAAATGTTCCCGTAAGAAGATTTTAATATGTGAGTATAAGAACACAACCCCGTAAAAAGGGTATATTTTTTACTATGAGAAAACAACTCCATAAAAGAGGTATATTTGTGAGTATGAGAAAACAACCCCATAAATGGGATATATTTTTTAATAGTAGAGAACAACCCCGTAATAGTGGTATATTTATAACTATTAGAAAATAACCCCGTAAGAAGGATATATATATCAAAGTGAGAAAACAACCCCGTAAGAGGGGTATATTTTGTAATATAAGAAAACAACCCAGTAAGAGGGATATATTAAAACAACTCCGTAAGAAGGGGTATATTTGTGAGTATGAGAAAACAACCCCATAAAAGGGGGTATATTTATAATTGTGAGAAAACAACCCCGTGAGAGGGGTGTATTTGTGCATATGAGAAAACAATCCCATAAAAAGGAGGTATGTTTATGAATATGAGAAACAACCATATAAGAGGTATATATTTATGAGTATGAGAAAGCAACCACGTAAAGGAGTATATCTTTTGATATGAGAGAACAGTCCCGTAAGAGGGGTATATTTGTACATATTAGAAAATAACCCCGTAAAAAAGGTATATTAGTGATTATGAGAAAATAACCCCATAAGAGGGGTATATTTATGAGTATGAAAAAAAAACCTCGTTTAATATGTGAAAAAACCCTGTAAGAGGGGTGTATTTATAATTATTAGAAAACAACCCCATAAAAGGAGGCGATATTTATGAATACGAGAAAACAACTGTCACACCTCATCATACGTAGCCTGAGATGGACATTTAAAACTAAGCACTTACTAAAATCTTTTTAGTTTAGTTGAATTATAACATACTTAAATATATATATGTAATAATGTATTTAATATCATAATTGTGAAAAGTAGATAATATATTTTAATAATGATGTTTCAATTCAACAATTATAACTAGAAATGTCTTTATTAAACATTATTAAATAAGTTAATATACAAAGTTTACCTTTAAACATTAATTTTATAACATAGCCTTTTACATGTACATAACCACCATGGTATGAAACAAGGATGGATATTTATGTACAAGTTACAATGAATATGTATATGACTCCTTAGACGAGAAATGTTGGCCAACCTTACTTTCACCTTTAATCACACTTACTAGCTCAACCACCCACTATCAAGCCTTGCTTCTTGAATAAAATTTATGAGAAGAGTAGAATGAGTATAAAAATACTCAGTGAATAAATATACAAGCAAAAAAAAATTTAGATAACTGTAAGTAAAAAAAAAACCACATAATTATACGAAATATATAATATTGTGAATCAAATTCTTGAGGCAATTAATCTTTGTCAAGCAAGAAAACACTACTATAGAAATTGTTCTAACACTCATACAAAATAGCAATACTAATTATCAACATCATATACTTTTAATGCTATAAAAAGTCCCATAGATTTTAACCATCCTCATAACAATTATCACCAATCAACCATCATATCAAAAACCCACTCTAGGCACACCTGATGGCGAACCCTTCCTCTATATTAGCACCGTCCAGCCCTTCTCCCTTCACCGGCCTGTAATTAAGTGTTCTGTTGTCTAATGTGCATTAATAACCATAAACAAATCATATGTGCATATATCAATCTCAGCACATTTCAAACATATCACTGTGAGGACTTTTGAAAACAAAGTACAGTTTCACTTGCTCAACAACATTACATGAATGCTCCTTTTAATATTAAAAGGAAACTAGATCAGACTGTCCTGTAATTGTGAAATATAAGTAATGAACAAACACCTTACTTTTGATAATTATACTTCAAATTTGTAGAACTAATTGAATATGTTTTGAAATAAGTATCAATCTGAAATTCAATAAGCTTAAAATAACAACTATAAGTTTCCTTTTTTCCAAGTTCACTATTCAGCTTTCAAATAAAAGAAATCCAGTTTGCAAGGGCTTGATATATACTCATTGAAAGTGGCCTTTCGTTATCACCGAACTAACTCCACGAAATATCTACCTTGCACTTGTACTTTCTTTGCTTTCTTCAATACCTAATTCATAAATTTCACTTAGAAATCAATAAAATAATAAGCCTATATGTTTTCCTATCATGCAGCCCCCAAATAATATGCAAATTATGCTTTTAAATTTGATCTTACATTCCTATCTCAACAACCATGATAGGAAAGATTTTGGGGCCAACTTTAAAAAATTATTAGAAATTACACATGAGGTATTTGAGTCTATAATATGCAGAAAACGTTTCACTTCAATTAGATAACTATAGAAAGAATTAAGCACAATTTAGCATGACTAGCTTAAACTATCCTAATAGAATGAGCAATACAGTGTTTGGTCCGATTCCACAAAGATAGAGATAGAGCTAGCGCAAATGTAAAACTACAAAGTCATAGAGGACTGTCTAAAGTTTCCCGCACATCAAGCCATGCCTAATTTGGAGTTCTCTAGCTCAAGATATGAAATAAATACAGAGGCCGAAAAATCAGAAAAATCCAAGCCGAGAATACAGCTCACCAATCCTAACTCAAATCTATCAAAACTCTTATAATAGTTACCAAATAAACCTTTAGAGCCTTTATAGATGAAGATTATGGCTAATAAAACCTTGAAAATCCTCTTGGCAAAAACTTAGACCAGGTTGTTTAATAAAGAAACTCTCTCAATTCCTCTCTTCTCTTTTCTTTTCTTATGTTAATGTGTGTGTGTGAACATATATGTATATGGAGACTTAGGAGTAGAGAGTGGATGATTCTAGACATAGTTTAGGATAGGATTAGTTGTAAAATATCCCCTTAGGTCCTTAATGAATTGTTCATATTACTTATGAACTCTCTAACTTTTATTCTTTCATTCTAATTCAATCCACCATCTTTCTTTCATTTCAATTAAGTCCCACTATTATTTATTATTAAGCATATTGAAGTACTACCTTAATTCAATTAAAATATGATATGAAAATGCAACACTAAAAGGATGAATACATACTTAGACTATGGGTGTGATAACAACCCCATAAGAGGTGTATATTTGTGAGTATGAAAAAGTAACCCCGTAAAAGAAGTATATTTTTTAATATGACAAGACAATCCCATAAGATGGGTATATTTGTACATATTAGAAAATAACCACGTAAAAGGGTATATTTGTGATTATGAGAAAACAACCCCGTAAGAGGGGTATATTTGTGAGTATGAGAAAACAACCCTGTAAGAGGGGTATATTTGTTAGTATCATAAATTAATCCCGTAAGAGGGGTACATTTGTGAGTATCAGAAACCAACCCCGTAAGAGGGGTGTATTTGTAATTATTAGAAAATAACCCCGCGAAAGTGGTATATTTATAAATATGAGAAATAGACCCTGTAATATAGGTATATTTGTGAGAATGAGAAACCAACCCCGTAAATGGGGTATATTTCTTAATATGAGAAAACAGAACCAGTAAAAGAGGCATATTTGTAAATATTAGAAAATAACTATGAAATAGTGGTATATTTGTAAGTATGAGAAAACAACCCTGTAAAAGTGGTATATTTCTTAATAAGAGTAAACAACCTTATAAAATGGGTGTATTTATGAATATGATAAAACAACACCGTAAGAGGGGTATATTTATGAGTATGAGAAAGCAACCCCATAAAAGGAGTATATTTGTAAATATGAGAACCCATAAGAGGGGTATATTTGTAAATATTAGAAAACAACACCATAAGAGGGGTATTGATAAGTGCTAGAAGCACTTACTTATGAATCTTGTTTTACCTAGGTTTCACCTTAAATTTGCTTATTATAGTTTGTTTTCTGCTCTTTTTAGGTACTTGGTAAGCTTGCATGATAAGAGGAAGTTTTAGCTTCAAAATACAAGAAATATCAGCCAAGGAGCACTTGATCATCAAGGAAAAGAGTATCATACGGGCATGATATAGGAAGAACCTTCCCGTTTGTAATGTAAAAATTGGCAGAATGAAGGAGTCCAACGGGAGGCACACGCCCGTGTGGCCTTCTCGTATGAGATGGAGAAAATGGCAGACACAAAGAGGTTGCATGATGCCAGGATTAAGCCAAGGAGAGAGTTTCAAGCTGGAGATCAGGTGCTTTTATTTAACTCAATACTTCGATTTTTTTCAGGTAAGTTAAAATCACATTGGTTAGGCCCATTTGTTGGTAAGCAAATATTTTCATATGGTACAATTGAGTTGACTTATCTTGAAAAGGGTGATTTCAAAGTTAATGGCCATAAGTTAAAACCATATTTTGGAGGAGAGTCTGATTTAGAAGAAGTGTTACAACTTCTCGAGTCAATGTGAGTTGATACAGATTTGTCTAGCTAACAGGACATTAAAGAAGCGCTAAGTAGGAGGTAACCTACTATTTCCTTTTTAATTTATTCTATTGTTTTTTTTGGTTAATCATGCTTTTATTATTACTATTTTCTCTTTCTTTTGTTTTAAGATTAAGGATTTAAGCCCATTAGATTTTAGTTTAGTCTCTCATGGGTTTGAACCCATCTTAATTCAATTAAGGCCCATCGGGTTTTAGAGTTTTGGTTAATTAGAATTAAACTAGTTGTTACATTAGAGTTATCTTTCTTTTCCTTTTCTTTAAGGAATAAGAGTTTAGTTTTACTATTAGAGCTAGAATTCTGATTTTATTCCAATAAGCATTATAAACCCAATTAGGACTACAATTCTCAAGAGTTGTTGTATGAATATGATCTTTTCTATCTTCCCTATACTATTTTTCATTCTTCGTCTTTCTATTAGCCATAAGCACTCAAGAAAATTAGATACATGATGTTCCTTCTTCACCTTCACCATCACCACCTAAATCTAGGCGTAGATCACAATCATCCACACTACATCCAAGTAAGATTGTGAAATGAGATTTTCCATTACCTCGTTCATCACCTCCTAGAAGATGGGTACCATTCTATAGGAAAAGGAGGCTATAGGATCCAAGAATAAAGAAGTTTACTACAACATTAGCTTATCAAATAGCATACCCCAAAATCAATGAGCCAGTTTACACCTTGGAGGAAATAGTGGAGAATGAGCATTGTGAGTGAGCTTAACAAGAAAGATATCTTTATGAAGATTATTGTGATAGCCTGGCCTAGAGAAGCGATCCGACGAGGGTGGGAATTAGATGCTGGGGCAAAGATAGGATGCCTAGACAATGAGCGGTTTCTAGCAGGCTTCTAGGATGGCAACACTCTAAGGTACAGGGGTACATGAATAAATTGAATTGCACATCAAAACGAGACAGGGAATGGTTGATAACATATATGTAAAAATTTGGAACTAATCATATGATGCGCCTTTTGGTTGTTCGGCTGTGGAGTTGTAGGAACTCCAAAGTTAAATGTGCTTGATTTAGAGAAATTCCAGGATGGGTGCCTCCTAGAAAGTTCTTAAACTCGCAAAAGGGATAAAATCGTAAGGCCAGTAGGGACTAAAGTGGACAACATCTCATGTAATCTAGTTCTGGGTCGCTACAATTATACTATAGATGAAGATGCAAATTTTGATCCAAGTATAGAGAGTGATCCTAGCGAACCTAGTGATTAGGAAAGAAGAGCAGCATTCCCACCTACCCCAAGACCTCGAGGTCATCCCAAGAAGCGAGATCGTGTGGTCTCGATACCTAAGAGCGGACGAGGATGTCTAAAGAAGGTTCAGTAACCCCCTGAGGTTGAGAAAGGAAGAGGGCAACCGAAGAAGCCATTGGAATAGATTTTTACTTTTAATACTAGTTAATAAATTTGTTTTGTTAGTTAGTTGATTGGTTTTAGTTTTTGTTTAGGGTTTGGAGACGATTTGTCTTAATTTTGGCTAGTTCTTTTTGTGTTTGATCAATTCAATTCAATTTCACTCAAGTTTCAATTATGTTTTAAGCAAGTCTATATGAATTATTTGGTTTTTCAACTTTATTATTGAGTGAATAAGGCATAGGGAAGTTGATTGCATAATTTCGAGCAAAGGCAAATTAGGGATTTACCTAAAATTCTATACTACACGAGGAGCCACACGGCCGTATGCCTTTCTCGTGTGGAATAGAGAAAACTGGCCGAGAGGATTCACAGGCTACACGGGGAGGTCACATGCCCATGTGGAATCGACAGTACCACCCATAGGTAACATATGCTACACGGGGAGGTCACATGCCCGTGTGCCCCTCCCATGTAACATTAACCAAAACTCCAAAAGCCTCCTCCATATCACACGGGAAGGTGGCACATCTGTGTCCTTCCCGTGTGACTTAAATGCTAGATTGTGAGTGATGCCACACGGGGAGTCACACGACTGTGTCTCTTCCCTTGTGGAATAGAAAACACATACACTATTTAAGCCGTTCCAAAAATTTTCTCACTTACTCTTCACATAACCCTAACCGCATATTCTCTCTCTCTCTAATACATCATCCCTTCTTCTCACCTCTTCTCACTTCTTTGCCTACACATCATTCTCCCTTCTTCACACACTCTTTATTCTTCTCTCTTCTCTATTATTTTCATGTTTCTTCTTCCTCTCTTTCTTTCTCTTCTCAATGGCACCAAGAAAAGTGCCTCTAAGAAGCAAACTCCTATCCAAATTCCAACTAAACGTCCTGAAGTGAAGCTCTTTACCATAAATACCTCCTTTGGCCGCTCCATTGGTATCTTTTGACAGAAACAACCATCCATACAATTCACCGACAACGTCTCCCAAGCACGGTTTGAGAATTTGGCCAACAAGAGATTTTTCCTAACCCGTCACTTTGATTGGGAGTTCATATGGTCTATTGGTTTTGATTAAGAACTCAGAGGATGGGTAAACCAACCAGCATGGAAAAATTTCTTTGAGATTTTTGAACCAACCTTTAGAGAGATCACCCTTGAATTCTTGTGTACTCTTTACTTTGAGGTTAGCTTAAAGATTGATCGTACGGGTAAGACAATTAAGTTCCAATTGGGTAGGAAATATTTTGATATGTCGGTGACTGAATTCGAGATTGCACTAGGTATTTACACAGAGCAAGAAGTGGCGTCCGATGAATATAAGCATGTGCCTTTCAAGTTCTTTAGCAATTGCACTCTAGAAGGGGCTTGGGCAGAATTGGCACTAAATGCACCTAGGTATATGACCTCTAAATCTAAGGCTTCCGCTTTTGATTCTTTCCGCCTACACTTTATGCACTTCTTGTTTACTACCATAATCACGGGTAAAGGGGAAAGCTGGAGTCATTGCTGTAACGACTCGGAACTAATCACATGAGGCGCCTTTTGGTTGTTTGGCTGTGGAGTTATAGGAACTCTAAAGTTAAACATGCTTGGTTCAGCAAAATTCCAGGATGGGAAATATGACAGCCTGGCCTAGAGAAGCGGTCCGATGAGAGCGAGAAGTGAACGCTAGGGCAAGGATAGGATGCCTGGACAAGGAGCGGCTTTTGGCAGGTTTCTAGGATAGCAGCACTCTAAAATATGGGGGTACATGAATGAATCAAATTACACATCGAAATAGGGCAGGGAATGGTTGATAACATATATATAAAGAGTTGGAACTAACCACACGAGGCACCTTTTGGTTGTTTTACTATAGAGTAGTAGGAACTTCAAAGTTAAACGTGCTAGGTTCAGAGAAATTCTAGGATGGGGGACCTCCTAGGAAATTCTCGAACTTGCCAAAGGGACAAAACTGTGAGGCCAGTGAATGGGGGCCAAAGTGGACAATGTCTCATGTGATCTAGTTCCGGATCGTTACAATTCCACCTAACAGGACTTATTTGATGTGTTTAGAGGAGGGTATTTGGTGCAATGTGGCTTTGAGTCTATTAGTATATTTTCTAGAGCAAGCCAAGAAGTTAAACAAGGAGTGTTTGTGTGGTGGAATGTACATACTAGGTTAGCCAAGAATTTGTGGGTTTTTTATGGACTTTCGGCAATGAGACTGGATAGGTTGCCAAAAGTGATGGGTTTTGAAAACTTGCAGCATATAACATACCTCCACCTCAGGATGATTTCAATTTTCACTTGCCAACTGAGCCACCAGCATTCACTATGAATACCCCGGGTGCGTCAACTACGCCCCAAGCAAATAGGCCATCGTTCTCTTCTTTTCATCCCCCGCCTTCTGGCAGTGAGCCTTATAAAGATTGGATGGCCTACAACTTTGTGTGAATAGATGAGGATCGAAAGCCGACAGAATTTGAGTAGCAAATTTTTAGATTGGAAATGTAATTGCATAGAATTCAATGCCAAGACAATAAGTTGCTGAATAATAAGGTCCAAATGCTGGGAATGCTTTGGAATTAGCAGGAGATGATGTGTCGTCAATAAATGAACATGGATTAACTCCAAAACTCAATGGTGCACCACTGGCAGTCGCAAGGATATGCCCCGCAGTGACCTCCACTGAGTTTTTATCAGCATCATCAAGTGCAGCCAGATGATGGAGCAGTTTATGATACTGACGAGGAGGACGACGACGATGATGATGGCATAGCAAGCTAAATGCCAAATTCATTTTTATTCATTACATGTTTTGAACAATTTAATTGCTTTGTTTTGTTTTGTTTCTCGTTTTGGTTATGATGGTGTTTTGCATTAGAACAATTTTAATTTTTGTGCAATTTCATTTACTTGTTCAAAGTCTTTTATTTCGTTTAATTTTGAAGCAATTTTGGTTCCCAACTTTAGTGTGTTATTATGTTCTCCTATTATCCTTTTGCTTGTCATTGTGTTTAGTATGTGTTAGTAGAACAGGTACTTGGAAGTTTTGGACTCAAAATTCTAGAATCTACTTCAAACTAGGGAAGCAATTGTTTTACCATTGTTTCTTTCAGTTTTATAGACACATTGAGGATAATGTGTCCAATAATTGTGGGGAAGGGTTTTTATTATCTTTTGCCTGATTGTGATTGATTTCCAATAGACTTATTAAATTTAATTAATTACTTGCTATGATTTTCTTTCTCTCAAATTTATAGGTTAAAAATGTATTTTGGTTAGTTATTTATTAAAATATGATTTAATTGATTTGGTTTTGAATTGTAAATTGAGCTCGGTATCCATACTAGGGTTTTTAATTCATAGTGTTGCATTATTTTTATATCATGAAACTTTAGTTATATTTATGAGAATTAAGTTCTGAAATTTCTCTTAATTTTATCGAGTAGACACATCCAATACCCCTTTGTACTCTCTTATTCTTTTAAGATGTGAAAAAAATGATGCTAAGAATATTTCACTCTATTCCGCTATTCTCAAAAGACTTTGAAATGAAAAGAAATAAATTAAAGGAAACCCGAGAATATGAGTAGTTTGGATTTATGACCCTAGTTGAGTAACCGGGGGTTTGCATCACCAATGTCTACACTCGCGTCAAAAGGCTAGAATGACAATTTCGAATATGCGTAGATCTCTGAAGTAGAAAAGAGACATAAGTAATTACATTTCATAAGAATTTGTTTTATGCTTAGGGGGAAAACTTTATCTCTATTTTCTTCAAGATTTTGGGTTAATTGGAAGGAATGCTCATCTCCCTAACTTTAGATGTCAATGTTTTAATTTTCATTGATTCCTATTATGAGACTGAACTAGACGTTGGTGTTTTGTTTCAAGATCGATTATTGGCAAATGATTCTAGGTTGCAATAATATGAATGATTAGCCTTGATATTATTTGATATCTATCTATTAAAGAGGGAGTTTGTCATTTCTTTATTTTTGATTTTATTCAATTTGCTTGAGGACAAGCAATTGCTCAATTGTGGGGAATTTGATAAGTGCTAGAAGCACTTGCTTTTGAATCTTGTTCTATATCGATTTCACCTTAAATTGAGTTTAATTTGTTTGTTAGAGTTTGTTTTCAGCTCTTTTTAGGTACTTGGCAAGCTTGCATGATAAGAGGAAGTTTTAGCTTCAAAATACGAGAAAACTTAGCCAATGAGCACTTAATCATCAAGGAAAAGAGTATGACACGAGCATAACACAGGAAGAACCTTCCCGTGTGAAGTGCAAAAATTGGCAGAATGAAGGAGTGCAAGACACGGGAGGCACACCCCCATTTAGCCTTCCCATTTGAGATAGAAAAAATGACAGATTGTCCAAGACATGACACGGGAAAAGGACATGCTCGTGTGCTCTTTCTGTGTGGACAAAGAAACTTTTAGGTTTTCTTTAGGGCAGTTTCATCATATTTTCATTTCTAGGGAGAGAAACACTTAGAAGCTTCATCTTTCTTTCATTTTTAGGGTTTTGATTGGTCATTTCTCAAGGAAGAACATCATTTCCTTAATGGCTTTCCAAGATTAAAGATTCAAGGTTGAAGATTTTCATTTCTACTCTTCCATGACTAGTTTGAGATCTTCTTTCCCTAATCTTTACTTCCTTATTGTAATGTCTAAGAACTAATTTTCTTGCTATTTCGATTTTGATGAACCTTAATTTGTTTTGTATGGATTGATTCCAAGTTAATGCAATTTATCTTTTCCATGAGTTGTGTTATTCCTTTGATTGCTTAGTTATCTATTTCAATTAATAGGTCAACATATTGATTTGGATTTGTGACTAGAGATAACTGTTTATGAATTGACCACATCTTAGGGATTGAGGATTGATTGGGATACTAGAGATAGATCTATAAGATCCTTTGGTTCAATAGTTCCTTAATCTTAATGCATAACCTAAGTTAGTGGGCTTGAGAAGAGATTGCTTTCCTTCCTTTTATGAATTAGGGGTTTAATCACTTGAGAAAGGTTTTAACCTAATTATATGGAATGCCAACTCAACTCTTGATTTGAATTAATTATTGTTTGTACATGAAATACTTAACTTATTAAGGGGATTCACTACCTAAATAGGCTTTCTTCTTGATAAGTTTACCAATTGCTTTAAACCTTTGTTTTCAAGATTGTTTCATTTTTAAATATTAATACACCCAAACAACATTTCGATTGCTAAACATTAGTATATGATTGGAGGTAGTACTCACAATTAGATCCCCACTGGAATAATACTCTTACTTATTATTATATTACTTGATACGATTGGTGTACTTTGCCGTGTGTAGATAACGCGCATCAAGTTTTTGGCATCGTTGCCGAGGACTCTTTTCTATTGTGTTATTTCAAAAGCTAATGATTTAGCATTTTTTTTCATTTGATTTATCTTTATGGTGTTTGTGTTTTCTTTACGTACCTGAATCTATGTATGACCCGAGCTAGTTCGACGAAACTATTCACTTACGAACCACAGTTGGAAAGAACTTTAAGGAAGCAACAAAGAGAAGAATGAGAACGGGCTTTAGTTGAAACGATGGGGGAGTTGCAGAATCAGAATCAAGAAGGAGAACCAAACAAAGAAGAGGAATAATGTAGAATGGCAGCTCCACTTAGGGAGAGAACCATGTAAGAGTATGCATGACCAATTCTTAATGGTGCTACATCGAGTAGTGTGGGGCTGAATGTTACGACAAACAACTTCGAGCTCAAGCCCAACATTATTCAGATGGTGCAAAATAATTACATGTTTGATGCTTTACCCAACGAGTATCCAAACACCCATTTGGATGATTTTCTAGAGATTTGCAATATCTTCAAGATTAATGGGGTATTGGATGATGCTATTTGGTTGAGGCTATTTCCATTCTAATTGAGGGATAAGCCAAAGAAGTAGTTGAAATCATTTCCAGCTGGGACATTTACGACTTGGAATCAACTGGCCGAGAATTCTTAGAGAGATACGTTCGACCTTCTAAGAGGACCAAGTTGCGGAATGATATAGTAGGGTTTCTTCAGCAAGTTAAGGAATGATATTGCTAGGAACATGTTAAGGATTTACTGAGGAGCTGTCCACACCATGGTTTACCTTTATGGCTGCAAATTCAGACATTCTATAATGGACTGAATTATGCCAGTAAACAGCCTATTAATGCTGCAGCAGGTGAATCACTAAACAATAAGACTCCTGAGCACGCTATGGATCTTTTTGAGGATATGGCAGTCGCGAACTATCAGTGGCAACATCCAAGAGAGCAGGTTCGAGTTAAAGGGAGTGAAATCTATACGGTAGACCCTATGGTAGCTGTGAATGCACAGTTAGTGGCCATGAGTAGAAAGATGGATGCTTTGACTATGTCTTCATCTGGAAGACAAACACAAGTTATGACTTGTGATTGGTATGGGGGTGGTCACCAAAGTCAAGATTGCCAAGACAACAATACCTTCACCAAGCCAGAGCAGGTTGATTATTGTGGAAAATGCTCCTGGGCAGCAGAACAACCCTTACAATAATACCTATAAAGTTTTTGGATACAAGATATCCACCCTAGTCACTATGGGCGGATTCTCCCAATTGACACATCCGAAGGAATCAATGTTGGACTTATTGTATCTTTAGCAATTCATGCCAAGATTGGTCAGTGGGGGTCTTTAGAAAGCCCATTTTATGTAATCTTTAAGGAATAAAAAAAAGTATGGATGTAATAATAATTATATATAATAACATAATAATAATTATATATTATTATATAACACGGGGTGGAGAAATCATTCGAATTTCTCTTAAGGGAAACAAAATCAACAAAGACCTCCACCTCCAGGTTTTCAGCAACAAAACCAACAGCAGGCTCCTCTTAGAAGGAGCAATCTAAAGGAGATGATGGAGAAGTTTATTTCGACATTTGAAATAAGGTTTCAAACTACTGGAGTGCACTTAAAAACCAGCAAGCTTCGATTCAAAATTTGGAGAATCAAGTGGGGCAGATCGTAAAGCTTTTAACTGAAAGGCCTCAAGAAAGTTTTCAAGCAATAAAGAAGCTAACCCTAAGGAGTAGCTTAAGGTTATCACATTGCAATGTGGAAAAGAGCTAAAAACTTAGTTGAATGAAATGGATGAGAAATCTACTATAATTGAGAAGGTTGATGATGAAAAAGAGGATAGACAAGCAGAAGTCGATGATAAAGTAGAAGTAACACTCAAGCCTGCCCCTTTTGTGAAGGAATATCAACCTAGAATACCATTTCTAGCCCTCTTCAAAAGAACAAATTCGATACACAATTTAGTAAGTTTCTTGAACTCTTTCAGCAGTTCCATATTAAAATACCTTTTATGGAAGCTCTATCATAGATACCCAAGTATGCTAAGTTCTTAAAGGAACTCCTTTCTAATAAGAGAAAGCTCGAGGAAGTATCAATGGTGCAATTGTAAAGATTCAGGAGTTTATTTTTCCTGTGGATTTTGTAGTTATGGATATGGATGAATCTATTGATGTTTCCCTTATTTTAGGAAGACCCTTTCTCATTACAGCTAGGGCCATCATTGATGTTCATGATGGTAAGCTTATTCTCAAGGTAGGGGAAGAGCAAGTGATGTTTCAGATCCCTAACGCCATGAAATATCCGCTTGTACTCGATGACATGAATGCTAGTAATGATAGAATTGAGCATGAGACTGTGAACTATATTTCATCTATTGCTAAAGATACTTTGGAGTTATGTTTGGTACAAGAACAGGAGAAATGTGAGATGCCAAGTGCTTTGGAACAACTAGCCTACCTTGAGGCGATAAGGCCAATGATAAAACAGTCTTTTGACCCTGTAGAGATGTCAAAAGAGGGAAGGATGAATCCTTCCATTGAAGATCCTCCTTCTTTGGAACTCAAGGAGCTTATGGAGCACTTATTGTACGCCTTTTTGATGGAAGGATCTAAGTTAATAGTAATAATTAGTACTGAATTATTGAATGATCAAACAACATTTTGATTACTAAATATTAGTCTATGATTAAAGGTAGTAGTAATAATTAGGTCCCCAATGGAATGGTACTCTTATTCATCATTATATTACTTGATACAATCGGTGTACTTTGTTATATGCAGACAGCACGCATCAAGTTTTTGGCACTGTAAAAGGGTATATTTTTTAATAAGAGAAAACAAACCAAGTAAGAGGGGTATATTTATAAATATTAGAAAATAACCACATAAGAAGGGTATATTTGTGAGCATGAGAAAATAACCTCGTCAATGGGCTATATTTATGAACATGAGAAAACAAACCCGTAAAAGGGGCATATTTGTAAATATTAAAAAATAACCCCGTAAGAGGGGTATATTTATAGAATGAGAAAACAACCCCGTAAACGAGGTATATTTTTAATATGAGGAAACAACCCCATAAGCATGGTATATTTGTGAGTATGAGAAAACCACTTCGTAAAAGGGGTATATTTATGAATATATGAAAGCAACCTCATAAGAGGGGTAAATTTATGAATATGAGAAAATAACTCCGTAAAAAGATAATATTTTTTAATAAGAGAAAACAACCCCGTAAGAGGTGTAAATTTATAAATATTAGAAAATAACCCCACTAGAGGTGTATATTTGTGAGTATGAGAAAGCAACTCCGTAAAAAGAGTATATCCTTTAATATAAGAGACCAACCCCGTAGGAGTGTTATATTTGTACATATTAGAAAATAACCCAAAAATATATATTTATGAATATGTGAAAACAACACCGTAAGAAGGGTATATTTGTGAGTATGAGAAATCAACCTTGTAAAAGGGTTATAATTATAAATATGAGAAAACCATCCCATAAGACGGGTATATTTGTGAATATAAGAACTCAATCCCATAAGAGGGGTACATTTGTGAGTATGAGAAAACAACTCCGTAAGTGGGGTATATTTCTGAAAGTGAGAAAATAACACTGTAATAGGGGTATATTAATGAATATGAGAAAACAACCCCGTAAGAAGGGTATATTTGTGAGTATTAAAAACAACCCCGTAAACGGTATATATTTTTTCATAGGAGAAAACAACCTCGTAAGAGGGGTATATTTTTGAGTATGAGAAAACCATCCTGTAAAAAGGGTATATTTATGAATATGAGAAAACAACCCCGTAACAGGGTATATTTGTGAATGTGAGAAAACAACCCCGCTAAAGTTGTATATTTTTTAATATGGGAAAACAACCCCGAAGGATGAGTGTTTTTGTAAATATTAGAAAAAAAACCTCGTAAGACGGGTATATTTATGAGTATGAAAAAATAACCTCGTAAAAGCGGTATATTTATGAATATGAGAAACAACCTCGTAATAGGGGTATATTTGTGAGAATGAGAAAGCAACCCCCTAAAAGGGGCATGTTTCTTAATATGAGAGAACAACCCCACAAGAGGGGTATATATTTATAAATATTAGAAAATAACCTAGTAAGAGGGGTATATTTGTGCGTATGAGAAAATAACTCTATAAGTGGGATATATTTATGAATATAAAAAAAAATCTCGTAAAAGTGGTATATTTATGAGTATGAGCAAGCAACCTCGTAAATAAGGTAGCAACCCCGTAAATAAGGTATATTTATAAATTTCAGAAGACCACCCCGTAAGAGAGGTATAATTGTAGATATTAAAAAAATAAACCTGAAGAAGGGTATATTTGTGAGTATGAGAGAACAACCCCAAAACTGGAGTATAATTTTGAGAGTGAGAAAATAATCGCATAACAGGAGTATATTTATGAATATGACAGAACAACCCCGTAAGAGGGGTATATTTGTCAATATGAGAAAAAAAACCCGTAAAAGAGCTATATTATTTTATATGAGATAACAACCCCATAAGAGCGGTATATTGCTAAGTATGAGAATACCATCTCGTAAAAGAGGTATATTTATGAATATGAGAAAACAACCATGTAAGAGAGGTATATATGTTAGTATGAGAAAACAACCCCGCAAAAAGAGTATATTTCTTAATAATAGAAAATAACCTCATACGAGGGGTATATTTATAAATATTAGAAACAACCCCATCAGAGGGATAAATTTGTGAGTGAGAAAATAGCCCCGCAACAGGAGTATATTTGTAAATATGAAAAAATAATCCTATAAGGATGGTATATTTGGGAGTATGAAAAAACAACCCCGTAGTAGGGGTATATTTATAAATATAAAAAAATAATCCCATAAGAAGATGTAGTTTTGAATATGAGAAAGCAAGCCCGTAAAAGGAGTATATTTTCTAATATGAGAAAATAACCCCGTAAGAGGGGGTGTATTTTTAAAAATATTAAAAAGAGGGATATATCTGTGAGTGTGAGAAAACAATACCGTAAAAGGAGGATATTTTTAAATATTAGAAAACAACCTTATAAGAAGGGTATATTTGTGATTATGAGAAAACAACCTTGTAAAGGGGTATATTTTTGAATATGACAACAACACCATAAGAGGGGTATATTTATGAGTATGATAAAGCAACCCCATAAAAGAGGTATATTTGTAAATATGCGAAAACAACCCCATAAAAGGGGTGTATTTGTAAATATTAGAAAATAACCAGTAGGAGGGGTATATTTGTGAGTATGAGAAAATAATCCCATGAGTGGGGTATATTTATGAATATGAGAAAACAACCCTGTAAGAGGGGTATATTTGTGAGTATGAGAAAGCAATCTCGTAAATGAGGTATAATTGTAAATTTCAATAAACCACCCCATAAGAGGGGTATATTTATAAATATTAGAAAAAAAAACACCTTAAGATATTTGTGAGTATGTGAAAATAATCCCGTAACTGGAGCATACTGTTGAGAGTGAGAAAACAACCTCGTAACTGGAGTATATTTAAGAATATGAGAGAAAAATCTCGTAAGAGTGGTATACTTATTAGTATGAGAAAATAACCTCGTAAACAGGATATATTTTTTGATATGAGAAAACAATCTCGTGAGAGCGGTATATTCCTGAGTATGAGAAAAATGTCCCATAAAAAGGTGGTCTTTATAAATATTAAAAGACAACCCGTAAAAGGGGTATATTTGTAGGTGTGAGAAAATGACACAGGAAAATGGGTATATTTATGAATATAAAAAAACAACTCCATCAGAGTGATATATTTATAAGTATGACAAGACCACCCCGTAACAACAGTATATTTATGAATATTAGAAAAGAAGCCCGTAAGAGGGGTATATTTGTGAGTATGAGAAAAAAATCCCGTAAATGGCATATAATTTTTATCATGAGAAAACAATCCGTGAGAGGGGTGTATTTGTATATTAGAAAATATCCCCGTAAGAGGGACAAATTTGTAATGTGAGAAAATGACCCTGGACAAAGGGTATAATTATGAATTTGAGAAAACAACCCTGTAAGGGTAGTATATTTGTGAGTATAAGAAAATCACCCAATAATAGGGATATATTTATGAATATGAGAAGACAACCCCGTAAGAAGGGTATATTTGTTAATATGAGAAAACAACCCCGTAAAAGGGGTATATTTTTTAATATGAGAAAACAACCCCGGAAGTGGGGTGTATTTGTAAATATTAGAAAATAATCCCGTAAATGGGGTATATTTGTGATTATTCTAAATATAAGAAAACAACCCCGTAATAGGTGTATATTTGTAAGAATGAGAAGCAACCCCGTAAAAGGGGTATATTTTTTAATATAAGAAAACAACCGAGTAAGAGGGGTATATTTATAAATATTAGAACACAACTCCGTAAAAGGGGCATATTTATGTGTATGAGAAAACAACTTGGTATGTTTGGTATATTTCTTAGAGTGAGAAAATAACATCGTAACAAGGGTATATTTATCAATATGAGAGAATAACCCCGTTAGAGGAGTATATTTATTAGTACAAGAAAACAACCCCGTAAATGAGGTATATTTTTAGATATGAGAAAACAATCCCGAAAAAGCGGTATATTCTTGAGTATGAAAAAACCACCCCGTAAAAGAGGTATATTTATGAATATTAGAAAACAACCCCGCAAGAGGGATATATTTCTGAGTTTAAGAAAATAACCCCGTAAAAGGGATACATTTTTTAATAATAGAAAACAAACTCGTAAGAGGGATATATTTGTAAATATTAGAAAACAACACCGTTAGAAGGATATATTTGTGAGTAAGAGAAAACAACTCCGTAACTGGGGAATATTTGTAAGTATTAAAAAATAACCCCGTAAGGAGTGTATTTTTATGAGTATGAAAAAACAACCCCATAAATAGGATATATTTCTGAATATGAGAAAATAATCCAATAAGAGGGGCATACTTGTGAATATGAGAAAGTAATCCCGTAAAAGGGGTATATTTATTAATATGAGAAAATAACCCAGTAAGAGGGCTATATTTATAAATATTAGAAAACAACCTTGTAAGAGAGGTATATTTATGAGCATTAGAAAACAACCCTGTAAAAGGGGTATATCTTTTAATGAGAGAAAAAGACCTCATAAGAGGGATATAGTTGTGAGTGTGTGAAAACAACCCTGTTAAAGGGATATATTTTTTAATATGAGAGAACAACCCCATAAGAAAGGTATATTTGTAAATATTAGAAAACAACCTCGTAAGAGGGGGTATATTTGTGAATTTGAGAAAACACCATAAAAGTCATAAATTTTTTAATAAGAGAAAACAACCCCGTAAGAGGGATATATGTGTGAGTTTGAGAAAACAGTCCGCAAAAGGGGTATATATTTTAATATGAGAAAACAAAGGGCATATATTTTAATATCAGAAAATAACACCGTAAGAAAGGTATATTTGTGATTATAAGAAAACATCCTTGTAAAATGGGTATATTTATAAATATGAGATAACAACACCATAAGAGCAGTATATTTGTGAGTATGAGAAAACCACCACATAAAAAGGTATATTTACGAATATGATAAAGCATCCCCTTAAGAGGGGTATAATTATGAATATCAGAAATAAACCCATTAAAGGGGTATATTTTTGAATAAGAGGGAACAATTTTGTAAGAGGGGTATATTTGTAAATATTAGAAAATAACCCTGTAGGAGGAATAAACTTGTGCGATATATTTTTTAATAAGAGAAAACAACCTCGTAAGAAGGATATATTTGTGAGTGTGAGAAAATAATCTCGTAAAAGGTATATTTCTTAATATTAGAAGACAACCCCATAAGTGGGATATATTTTTTAGAGTGAGAAAATAACCCCGTAATAAGGATATATTTATGAATATGAGAAAACAACCTTGTAAGAGGCGTATATTTTTTAGTATAGGAAAACAACCCCGTAAATAGAGTGTATTTTCTAATATGAGAAAATAATCCCGTAAGAGTCGTATATTTGTGAATATGAGAAAATCACCACGTAAAAAGGTATATTTACGAATATGATAAAGCATCCCTTAAGAGGGGTATAATTGTGAGTATCAGAAACAAACCCATTAAAGTGGTATATTTTTTAATAAGAGAGAACAACCCTGTAAGAGGCGTATATTGTAAATATTTAAAAATAACCCCGTAAGAGGAATAAATTTGTGCGTGTGACAAAATAACTCCGTAAATGGGGTATCTTTTCTAATATGAGAAAAGAACCTTATAAAGGGGGTATATTTGTAACTATTAGGAAACAACCTCGTCAGAAGTGTATATTTATAAGTATGAGATAATAACCCTGTAAAAGAGATGTATTTATGAATATGAGAAAACCACCCCATAAGAGGGCTGTATTTGTGAGTATGAGAAATAACTCTGTAAGTGGGGTATATTTCTGAGAGTGAGAAAACAACCCCATAACAGGTGTATATTTATGAATATGAGAAAACAACCACGAAAGAGGGGTATATTTATGAGCATGAGAATACAATCTCGTAAAAGGAGTATATTTTTTAATATTAGAAAACAACCCCGTAATAGAGTGTACTTGTAAATATTAAGAAATAACTCGCAAGAGGGGTATATTTGTGAGTATGAGAAAGCAACCGCGTAAAAGTGATATATTTTTTAATATGATAAAATAAACCCGTAAGTGGGGTATATTTGTAAATATTAGAAAACAACCCCGTAAGAGAGGTATATTTGTGAGTATGAGAAAACAACCCCGTAAGTTTGGTATATTTCTGAGAGTGAGAAAACAACCCCGTAAGTTTGGTATATTTCTGAATATGAGAAAATAACCCTATAAGAGGGGGTATATTTATTAGTATGAGAAAACAACCTCGTAAACGGAATATATTTTTTGTTATGAAAAAATAACCCGTAAAAGCGGTATATTCCTGTATGAGAAAACCATCCCGTAAAAGAGGTATATTTTTGAATATGAGAAAGCAACCCCATATGACGAATATATTTATGAGTTTGAGAAAACAACCCCATATGACAAATATATTTCTGAGTTTGAGAAAACAACCCCACAAAAAGGGTATATTTTTTAATAATAGAAAATAAATTCATAAGAGGAGTATATTTGTAAATATTAGAAATAACACTCTGAGAGGTATATATTTGTGAGTAAGAGAAAACAATCCCGTAATAGGGGTATGTTTGTAAGTATTAGAAAATAACCCCGTAAGGAGGGTATTTTTGTGAGTATGAAAAAACAACCTCGTAAAATGGGTATATTTTTGAAAATGAGAAAATAATCTAATAAGAGGGGCACAGTTGTGAATATGAGAAAGCAATCCCATAACAGGGGTATATTTTTTAATATGAGAAAATAACCCGGTAAGAGGGTTATATTTGTAAATATTAGAAAATAATCTCGTAAGAGAGGTATATTTGTGAGTATGAGAAAACAACCCCATAAAATGGGTATATCTTTTAATAAGAAAAAACAACACCGCAAAAGGGATATAGTTGTGAGCGTGAGAAAATAGCCCCGTTAAAGGGATATATTTTTTAATATGAGAAAACAAACCCATAAGAGAGGTATATTTGTAAATATTAGAAAACAACATCGTAAGAAGGGTATATTTGTGAGTTTGAGAAAACAACACCATAAAAATCGTATGTCTTTTAATAAGAGAAAACAACCCCATAAAAGTGATATATGTGTGAGTTTGAGAAAAACAACCTCTAAAAGGGGTATATTTTTTACTATATGAAAACAAATACTATATATTTTTATATCAGAAAATAACACCGTAAGAAAGGTAAATTTGTGATTATGAGAAAACATTCTCATAAACTAGGTATATTTATGAATGTGAGATAATAATACCGTAAGAGAGGTATATTTGTGAGTATGAGAAAGCAATCCCGTAAAAGGAGAATATTTGTAAATATAAGAAAATAACCCCGTAAAAGGGGTATATTTATAAATATTAGAAAAAGCTCCGTAAGACGGGTATATTTATAAGTATGAGAAAACAACACTGTAAAAGTGGTATATATTTTAATAAGAGAAAACAACCCCATAAGAAGAATATATTTATGAGTGTAAGAAAACAATCCCGTAGAAAGGTATATTTTTTAATATTAGAAAACAACCGTGTAAGTGGGTTACAGTTTTGAGAGTGAGAAAACAACCCCGTAATAGGGATATATTTATGATTATGAGAAAATAATCCCGTAAGAGGGGTATATATTTTAGTATGGAAAAACAACCACATAAGAGGGGTATATATTTTAGTATTGGAAAACAACCCTGTAAATGGAGTGTATTTGTAATATGAGAAAATAACCCTGCAACGGTCCGGAACCAGATCACATGAGATATTGTCCGCTTTGGCCTCCACTGACCTCACGGTTTTGTCCCTTTGGCGGGTTTGAGAATGTCCCAAAAGGTCCTCTATCCTGGAATTTCTCTGAACCAAGCACGTTTAACTTTGGAGTTTCTATAACTCCACAGCCAAACATCCAAAAGGCACCTCATGTGATTAGTTCTAACTCTTTACATATATGTTATCAACCATTCCCTACCCCATTTCGATATGCAATTCAATTCATTCATGTACCCTCGTACCTTAGAGTGCTGCCATCCTACAAGCCTGCCAGAAGCTGCTCCTTGTCCAGGCATCCTATCCTTGCCCCGCGTCCACTTTCTGCCCTCGTCGGACCGTCTCTCTAGGCCAGGCTGTCACATACCCCGTAAGAGCGATATATTTATGAGTATAAGAAAACCACCCTGTAAAAGGGTATATTTATGAATATGATAAAGCATCCCCTTAAGAGGGGTATAATTATGAGTATGAGAAAACAAACCCATTAAAGGGGTATATTCTTTAATAAGAGAACAACCTTGTAAGAGGGGCATATTTATAAATATTACAAAATAACCCCGTAAGAGGAATACATTTGTGCGTATGAGAAAATAACCCCGTAAAAGGGGTATCATTTTTATTTTGAGAAAAGAACCCTATAAGAAGGGTATATTTATAACTATTAGAAAACCACTTTGTAAGAAGGGTATATTTGTGAGTATGAGATAATAACCTCGTAAATAGGGTGTATTTATGAATATGAGAAAACAACCCCGTAAGAGGGGTATATTTATGAGTATGAGAAATAACTCCGTAAGTAGGATATATTTCTAAGAGTGATAAAACAACCCCATAACATATGTATATTTATGAATATGAGAAAATAACCCCGTAAGAGGGGTATATTTGTGAGCATGAGAAAACAATCCTGTAAAAGGGGTATATTTTTTAATATAAAAGAATAACCCCATAATAGGGGTGTATTTGTAAATATTAGAAAACAACCCCGCAAGAAGGATGTTTTTGTGAGTGTGAGAAAGCAGTCGTGTAAAAGTTATATATTTTTTAATATGATAAAATAGACCCGTAAGAAGGGTATATTTATAAATATTAGAAAACAACCCTGTAAGAGGATTATATTTGTGAGTATGAGAAAACAACCTCGTTAATGGGGTATTCTTTTAATAAGAGAAAACAACCATGTAAGAAGTATATATTTGTTAGTGTGAGAAAAAATCCCATAAAAGAGGTATATTTTCTAATATGAGAAAACAACTCCGTAAGAGGGGTGTATTTGTAAATATTAGAGAACAACACCGGAAGTGGGGTATATTTATCATTATGAGAAAATAACCTCTTCAAAGCGGTATATTTATGAATATGAGAAAACCACCCCGTAACACGGGTATATTTGTGAGAATGAGAAAGCAACCTTGTAGAAGGGGTATACTTTTTAATATCTGAAAACAACCGAGTAGGAGGGGTAATATTTATAAATATTAGAAAATAATCTCGTAAAAGGGATATATTTATTAGTATGAGAAAGCAACATTATAAAAGGGGTATTTTCTTTAATAAGAGAAAATAACCCCGTAAGAAGGTTATATTTATGAGTGTGAGAATACAACCCCACAAAAGCGGTATATTTTCTAATATTACAAAATAAACCCGTAAGTGCTGTATATTTTTGAGAGTGAGAAAACAACCCTATAATAGGGGTATATTTATGAATATGAAAAAACAACCCTGTAAGAGCGGCATATTTATGAGTATGAGAAAACTACCCCATAAGATAGGAGAACATTTCGAACTACCATTCGAACTTGATCTTTCTCAGAAGGCTTGTTCTTTACTAAAACTACTTTATTTCTCCATGTAGTCAAGAAGTGAGAAAAAGACTCATTAGGATTTTGCTTCGTCGGGTCTAAATCTCTTTTAGACACATCTAGGTGAGCATTGTAGTCATACTGCTGCACAAAAGCATAATAAAGCCTTTTCTAATCAGACTTGATGGGCCTTTCTAACCCATTGTACTAGTTCATAACTAGCTCTTCTAACGAGAGTAAAAATAACTTGATGATTTAGGTCTTAGCCAAATGAGTAGTAATCATGACAGTAGAATACTGCTTCAAGTACACCTTTGCATCTCCAGTTCCATTGAACTTCTACAATTCGCCCGTATGAGATTTGAGAGGTAACTTGTCCTCTCTAGTCAGCATCAATTCATCAAAGATCAAAGGTTGAATTTAAACCTTAATCTTTCAGCATATCTTGTATTTTGTCAAGCCTTTTAGTCAAACTCTGCAAAATCTCAAATTCCATAACGGCTTTTGTAGTAAGAGCCGACTATTTCTTAGCTTATTCTATCATGTAGTCATCTATATTCCAAAAATGCTCACCACGTGCTTCCATATCACGAGAAGCAGAAGTAGCAGTTGCAGGGGCAGTAGCAGTCATTTGAATCTTCTGTTTCTCAAAAATCTCAGCCAAAGCTTGCTGGAGTTCCTCTCGAATCATAATTCTTAAGTCAGCCATAATTCCAATCTTGATAGCATCAATGTCTTGCTTGTGGGTTATCTTTCTTTCAACTTTTGAAGTGCTATTTCTTGGGCTTTTGTCTTAATTGCTGATGAAATGGGTCATCTTGATATCCATTCTTGTCTTATCCAAACTAAGGATGATAATCTAAAATGGCTTCAAAACAAATAGTTAGTGTGATGCATGAGATATGCATGATGTACGTGTAATGCACAAGGACAAAGAAAAAGAAGTTAGCACGCACACAATAGTATACAATTCATATCTTCCAACCTTATTACTCCAACACACGGTTCGTGGTAAGTCTTTCTTCCCTAAGATTTTTGGTCTGGGCTTTATATCAACAGGGGATAGTAGGTCCCACGTGCATGCCATAATCTCTCAAAGTGGATTAAAATAAACAAATGTGAGGTTTCTCAGTGTAAGCATAAAAGCTTGCATATTTTAAGCCTGGGCCTAGTTCCACATTGCGCCAAGGCCTTTCAATACTTGGGCTTAAGATACTTACAAGGACAAACATCTCATAGAGCAAGCAATGGGGTGCCTAGGGGAGATTAGTACGGTTCCCATAAGCAAAAAGTGTTCTTCATTGGCTCGTCTCCCCACTCAAGTGTCCATGCAACAAAGAAAATACACTCATTACTTATGATGATGGCAGCTATTGTCATAATTCTAGAATTCGATTGGTAACCGATGCCATCGAGGCTATAGGGACCAATGTGTACAGTGTGTGAAAGTGTAGTGATGCAAGGATAATCTGTTAAATAATAAATTTATAGAAAAACATATATTGAAATCAGCTTCTCTTATACTTAGTAGGTCGCCACTGCAGGCGGTGGTTTCAGGCGCGCACCCAGGCGGTGGTTACATGTTAACCTAACTAAACATGCCAAAGCCCGCTAGTCTAATAGAGTTTTAGGGTTTAGGCCTAATTACCATGGATTAGCCTATTAGACTACCAAATTCATATTGGATCAATTTTTTAGCCCTAAGTCTATGCGGCCCATTTTACTTAATCAATTATGTAATCACGTATTTAGGTTAACATGTAATAAATAATAAAATAAAAAATAAAGAAAATAAACCAAAAAAGAAAACCCTAGCTATTACAACCCGCCTACAACTAAGAGGAGGGAGAAAAATCTCTTCTCAAACCCACTTACTTAGGTCATGCATTAAGATTAAGGAACTATTGAACCAAATGATCTTGTAGATCTATCTCTAGTATCCCAATAAATCCTTAGTCCTTAAGATGTATGAATTCATAAAAAAACTTATCTCCAATCAGTTTATGAAAACAAATTCCAATCAATATATTGACTTATAAATTGAATGGATAATTAAGCAATCAAAAGAATAACACAACTCATGAAAAAGATTAATTGCATTAACTTTGAATCAATCCATATAAAAAAATTAGGGTTCATCAAAACACAAATAGCAAGAAAATTAGTTCCTAGACATTACAATAAAGAAGTAAAGATTAAAGGAAGAAGATCTCAAACTTGTCATAGAAGAGTAGAAATGAAAATCTTCAATCTTGGAAAGTAATGGAGGAAATGATGTTCTTCCTTGAGAAATGACCAATCAAAACCCTAAAAATGAGAGAAAATGAAGTTGCTTAGTGTTTCTTTCTCTATAAATGAAAATATGATGAAATCCTCCCAAAGAAACCTAAGAGTTCCTTTAAATAGTGCGCTTTTAAGAACCACACGGGGGCCACACGGTCGTGTGGTGTCCTTGGTAAAATTCATTCTTGAAAATATCCTATGTCCACACATGCATATCCTATTCTTGTGTCATGTCTTGGATAATCTGCCATTTTTTCCATCTCATACAGGAAGGCCACATGGGCGTGTGCCTCCCATGTCTTTGCACTCTTTCATTCTGCCAATTTTGCACTTCACACGAGAAGGTTCTTCCTGTGTCATGCTCGTATGACACTCTTTTCCTTGATGATCAAGTGCTCCTTGGCTGATTTTTCTTATATTTTGAAGTTAAAACTTCCTCTTGTCATGCAAGCTTGCCAAGTACCTAAAAAGAGCTGAAAACAAACTCTAACAAACAAATTAAACTCAAGTTAAGGTGAAACTAAGGTAAAACAAGATTCAAAAGTAAGTGCTTCTAGCACTTATCAAATTTTTCCACACTTGACCAATTTCTTATCCTCAAGCAAATTGAATAAAATCAAAAATAAAGAAATGACAAACTCTCTCTTTAACAAATAGATGTCAAATTATATCAAGGCTAATCATTCATATCATCGCAACCTAGAATCGTTAGCCAATAATCGATCCTTAGACCAAATACCAACGTCTAGGGCAGTCATAATAGGAAGCAATGCAAATTAAAACCTTGACATCTAAAGTTAGAAAAATGAGCATTCCTTCTAATTAACCCAAAATCTCAAAGAAAATAGAGATAAAGATTTTTCCCTTAAGCACAAAATAGATTTTCGTGAAACACAATTACTTATGTCTCGTTTTTCTCAGAGATCTAATCATATTCAAAATTGTCATTATAGCCTTTTAACGCGAGTGTAGACAATGGTGATGCCAACCCCCGATTACTCAACTAGAGTCATAAATCCAAATCACTACTCATATTCTCGGGTTTCCTTTAATTTATTTCTTTTCATTTCGAACCCTTTTTAGAATAGCGGAATAGATCGAAAGATTCTTAGCATTATATTTTTACGTTCGTTTTTTTTTTCTTTTTAACATCTCAAAAGAATAAGAAAGTACAAAAAGATATTCGATGTGTCTACTCGACAAAATTAAGAGAGATTTGAAAACTTAATGCTAATAAAGATAACTAAAGTTTCAAGATATAAAAATAATGCAACATTATGAATCAAAAACTCTACCATGGATACCAAGCTCAATTCACAATTCAAAGCCAAGTCAACAAAATCACAATTCAATAAATAACTAACCGAATTCATTATTTTGAACCTATAAATTCGAGAAAGAGAAAATCATAGCAAGTAACTAATTAAATTCAATAAGCATATAGAAAATCAATCAAAAACAGGCAAAAGACAACAAAAAACCTTCCTCCACACTTATTAGACACATTGTCCTCAATGTGTCTATAAAAATTGAAAGAAACAATGGGAAAGGAATCACTTCCCTGGTTTAAAGTAGATTTCAGAATTCTGAGTGCAAAACTTTGAGGTACCTGTTCTACTAACACATGTTAAACACAATGACAAATAAAAGGATAATAGGAGAACATAATAACACATTAAGTTGGGAAGTAAAATTAATTTGAAATTAAACAACAAAAGACTTTGAATAAGTAATTAAAATTTTACAGAAATTAAAATTGTTCTAATGTAAAACACCATCGAAACCAAAACAAAAAAACATAACAAAACAAAGCAATTAAATTGTTCAAAACATGTAATGAATAAAAATGAATTTGGCATTTAGCTTGCCATGACATCATCGTTTTCTTCGTCGTCGTCATCCTCCTCACTATATTCGAAATTAATATCATGAAATGCTCTGTCATCTGGTTGCACTTGATGAGGCTAATAAAAACTCAGTGGAGGTCACGGTGGAGCATATCCTTGCGACTGCCAGTAGTGCACCATTGAGTTTTGGAGTCAGTCCATGTTCATTTGTTGACGACGCATCATCTCTTGCTGATTCCGAAGCATCCCCAGCATTTGGACCTGATTATTGAGCAGCTTACTGTCCTAGCATTGAAGTCCATGCAATTGCATTTCTAATCTGTAAATTTGCTGCTCAAATTCTATCAGTTTCTGATCCTCATCCATTTGCACAAAATTGCAGGCCATCCAATCTTTATAAGGCTCACCCCCAAAAGGTGGCAGATGGAAAAAAGAGGATAATGGCCTATCTGCTTAGGGAGTGGATGACACACCCGGGGTATTAGTAATGAATGCCGGTGGCTTAGTTGGCAAGTCAAATTGAAATCATCTTGAGGTGGAGGTATGTTAGGTAAAAATGCATTTGTCCTTGTCCATACGCTGCAAGGTTTCAAGACCCATCAATTTTGGTAACCCATCTAGTGTCATTGCTGAAATTCCATCAAAACCCTGCAAATTCTTGGTTAATCTAGTGATGTACATTGCACCACACAAACACCATTGTCTAATTTCTTAGCTTGCTGTAACAAATACACCAACAAACTCAAAGCCACATTGCACCAAATAACCTCCTCTAAACACGTTAAATAAAACAAGTCTTGTTGAGGGCAATGTTCTCGCTCTCCTTTCTCGTGACTGTGGTAGTCAACAAAAAGTGCATAAAATGTAGTGGGAAAGAATCGAAAGAAGAAGCCTTAGATTTAGAGGTCACATACCTAAGTGCATTTGGTATCGATTTTGCCCAAACCCCTTCCAGAGTGCGATCTCCGAAGAACTTGAAAGGTGCATGCTTATATTCATCGAACGCCACTTCTTCCTCTATGTAGATACCCACTGCAATCGCGAATTCGTTAACTGATATATCAAAATATTTTCTACCTAATTGGAACTTAATTATCTTACCCATAAGATCAATCTTAGAGCCGACTTTAAATCGAAGAGTACACAAGAATTCGAGGGTGATCTCTCTAAAGGCTAGTTCTGAAATCTTGAAAAACTTTTTCCATGCTAGTGGTTTACCCATCCTTTGAGTTCCTCCTCAAAACCAAAAGACCTCATGAACTCCCAATCAAAATGACGTGTTAAGCAAAATCTTTTGTTGGCCAGATTCTCAAACTGTGCACGAGAGATGTTTTCGGTGAATAGCACGGATGGGTGGTTTCTGTCAAAAGAAACTAATAGGGCGATTGAAGGAGGGATTTGTGATAAAGAACTCCCATTCCTAGGATGTTTGGTTGGGATTTAGGTGGGAGTTTGCCTCTTAGAGGCACTTTTTTTAGGTGCCATTGAGAAGAGAAAGAAAGAGGGGAAGAAGACAAATGAAAGCAATAGAAAAGAGAGAGGAATGGAGAATGTATGAAGAAAGGAGAATGGTGTGTGTAGGTAAAGAAGTGAGAAGAGGTGAGAAGAGGGGATAATGTCTTAGAGAGAAAAGAGATAGGTGGCTAGGGCTGTGGGAAGAGAGAGTGAGAAAAAATTATGAAACGGCTTAAATAGTGTGTTTTTCTATTCCACATAGGAAGAGACATGACCATGTGGCTCCCTGTATGGCGTTAGTGATAATCCAGCATTTAAGTCACATGGGAAGGACATGGACATATCACCTCCCCATGTGATATGGAGGAGGCTTCACGAGTTTTGGTGATGTTACATAGGAGGGGCCACACGGGCGTGGGACCTCTAGTATGGCGTGTGTTAGCTATGGGTGGTAGTGTTAATTCCACAAGGGAGGGACATGGGCGTGTCAGCTGCTCATGTCACCTACAAATTCTCTTAACCAGTTTTCTCTACTCAACATGGGAAAAGACACGGCTGTGTGCCTCCCCGTGTGGCATAGAATTTCAAGTAAATCCATAATTTGCCTTTGCTTGGAATTATGAAATCAACTCCCCTATGCCTTATTCACTCAATGGTAAAGTTGACAAATGAAATAAATCATACAAACATGCTTAAAACTCAATTAAAACTTGAAAGAAATTGAATTTAATTGATCAAGCACATAAAAAAAACTAGCCAAAAGTAAGACAAATCATATCCAAACCCTAAACAAAAACTAAGACCAATCAACTAACTAACAACAAGTTTATTAACTAGTACTAAAAGATAAAAAATCTATTCCAATGGCTTTCTTGGTCACCCTCTCCCTCTCTTAACCTTAGGGGGTTACTAAACCTTGTTTGGCGTCCTCATCCTCTCTTGGGTATCGAGACAACACGATATCACTTCTTAGAACGACCTCGATGTCTTGAGGTAAATGGGGATGCTACTCTTCCTTTAAACACTAGGTTCGCTAGGATCAATCTCTATACTTGCATCAGATTTGCATCTTCATCCATGGTATAATCTTCATAAATATATCTTTCTTGGTAAGCTCTCTTACAACGCTCATTCTCCACTATTTCCTCCAAGTTGTAAACTGGTTCATTGATTTTGGGTTATGCACTTTGATAAGCTAATATGGCAGTAAACTCCTCAGGTCTTGGATCCCATGGCCTCCTTTTCCTATAGAATGGTACCCATCTTCTAAGAGATGATGAATGAGGTAATGGAAAATCCCACTTCACAATCTTACTTGAGTGTGGTCTGGGTGATCGTGATCTATGCCGAGATTTAGGTGGTAACAATGAAGGTGAAGAAAGAACATCATGTACCTGATTTTCTTGAGTGCTCATGGCTAACAAAAAGATGAAAAATGAAAAATAATATAGAAAAGATAGAAGAGATCCTATTTATAGAGTAACTCCTAAGAATTATAGTCCTAATTAGGTTGATAGTGCTTATCAGAATATTATCAGGATTCTAGCTCTAATAGTAAAACTAAACTCTTATTCCATAAAGAAAAGGATAAAGAAAGACAACTCTAATACAACAACTAAGTTAATCCTAATTAACTAAAACTCTAAAACCTTATGGGCCTTTATTGAATTAAGATGGGCTCAAACCCATGAGAGACTAAATTAAAACCCAATGGCTTAAATCCTTAGTCCCAAAAGAAAGAGAAAATAATAATAATAATAAAAACATGATTAACCAAAAATAAAAAGTAATAGTAAAATCAATTAAAAAGAAAATAGTAGGTTGCCTCTTACTTAGTGCTTTTTTAACATCCTGTTAGCTAGACAAATCTATATCATCTCACATTGACTCGAGAAGTTGTAACACTTTTTTTCCTAAATCAAGCTCTCCTCCAAAATATGGTTTAATCTATGGCCATTAACTTTGAAATCACCCTTTTACGGATGAGTTAACTCAACTGTCCCATATGGAAATATTTGCTCAACAATAAATGCGCCTCACCAATGTGACTTTAACTTACTTGAAAAAAACTGAAGTCTCGAGTTAAAAAAAGCACATGATCTCCAGCTTGAAACTCTCTCCTTGGCTTAATCTTAGCATCATGCCACATCTTCGTGGGCTCTTTGGTTAGACGAGCATTCTCATATGCATGCAGCCTCCATTCATCCAATTCATTAACCTGGAATTTTCTCTTCAAACTTGCACTAGCTAGATCAAGATTAACTTGTTTAATTGTCCAAAAACTTTTGTGCTTAATTTCAATAGGTAGATGACAAGATTTTTCATAAAGTAATCTATAAGGAGTAGTTCCTAGGGCTGTTTTGAATGCAGTCTTGTAGGGCCATGAAGCATCATCTAGTTTAATGGACTAATCCTTTCTAGATCATTCTATAGTTTTCTCAAGAATTCTCTTCAACTCTCTATTGGTATTCTCTACTTGACCACTAGTTTTGAGGGTGATAAGGGGTGGCAAATTTATGTGGGACGCCAAAGTTGATCATTACAAAAGTGTGTCCCCCTATCACTGATAATAGCCTTAGGGATGCCAAACTTGTAGAAATTTTTTTTCAAGAATTTCACTACTACCCTTACATCATTACGAGGAAAAGCTTGTGCCTCGGCCCATTTAGAGACATAATCAATAGCCACCAATATATATTTATTGCCTGAAGAACTAGAAAAGGGTCCTATGCAATCTATGCCCCACAGATTAAAAATTTCACATTCAAGTATACCGTGTTGGGGCATTTCATTACAAGATGAGATATTACCTGTACATTGGCAATAGTCACATTCTTACACAAATGATTGTCTATCCTTAAACAAAGTCGGCCAATGGAATCTTAATTCTAGGAGTTTTTTAGCTGTTCTACTCACCCTATAATGTCCTCCAGCTGGTCCACTATGGCAATGATTAAGAATGCTTATAGTTTCTAGCAATGCCACATACCTCATTATTATCCTATGTGCACATATTTTAAATAGAAAAGGGTCTTCCAAAAAGTAATATTTCAAATCTGCAAAGAATTTCTTCTTTTGTTGATAAGAGTATTCTTTTGAAAGTTTCCTTGCAACTAAATAATTTACAAAGTCAACATACCATGGTATTGAAAAATATGCACTACCTACTAAACTTGCTATAACATACAACTATTCGTCTGGAAAATGGTCATTAATGTCCCTCTCATGTAACTTCTCCAGATAGGGGTTCTCAAGGCGTGATAAGTGGTCAGCTGCCAAGTTCTCTGCACCTCTTTTGTCTTATACCTCAAAATCAAATTCCTGCAAAAGCCAAATCCATCTTATTAATCTTGGTTTCCAATCTATTTTAGAAAATAAATACCATAATGCTGAGTGGTTAGTGTATACTATCACTTTTGACAAAATCAAGTATGTTCGAAATTTGTTAAAAGCAAAAATAATAGCTATTAGTTCATTTTTAGTAGTGTTGTAGTTCGCATGCGTGTCAATCATCATTTTACTCACATAATAGATAAGCTAACATTAGCTCAACTACAAAGTCACCTACGTCACACATTAGCTCAAAAGGAAGACTCCAATTCGGCGCTACTATAATTGGAGCGTTAACAAGCTTGGCTTTTAAGGAGATGAAGGCTACCATACATTCCTCATAAAATATAAAGTCAAGATCCTTCTCCAAAAGTCTAGTAAGAGGTCTAGTTATTTTAGAGAAGTCTTTAATGAACCTACGGTAGAAACCCGCATGCCCAAGAAAAATTTTAATAACTTTGACAGATGAGGGAGGTGGTAGTTTCTCAATATTCTCAATCTTGGCTCTATCCACCTCAATTCCTTTACTGGAGATTTTATGTCCTAGCACAATGCCCTCATGTACCATAAAATGATATTTCTCCTAATTTAGCACCAAATTGGTCTCCTCGCATCTTATCAATACCTTCTCTAAGTGCTCTAGACATTCTTAATATGAATTTCCATGGACAGAAAAATCATCCATGAAAACTTTCATAATATCCTCATCCAAGTCATCGAAGATAGCCATTATGCACCTCTGAAATATGGCTCGTGCACTATACAATTTGAATAAAATTCTTCTATATGCAAAGGTTCTATAGGGACACGTGAACATGGTCTTTTTCTGATCCTCAAGGCTATTAGAATCTGAACCCGATAAACCATCCAGAAAATAGTAGTGCTCATGCCTTGACAATCTCTCTAGCATTTGATCAATGAATGGTAAAGGGAAATTATCTTTCATTGTGGCATCATTCAGTTTTCTATAGTCGATGCACACTCTCTATCCTGTCATAGTTCTTGTTGGGATTAGCTCATTATTTTCATTTTACCACAACTGTCATGCTTCCATTCTTTGGCACTACTTGTACTGGGCTTACCCAAGAACTATCCAAAATAGGATAGATAATCCCGGCATCAAGAAGTTTAATCACCTCCTCTTTCACTACTTCTTTCATGTTTGGATTGAGATGCCTTTGCGGTTGCACCATAGCTTTGAACTCTTCTTCCATAAGAATCTTATATGTGCAAAAGGAAGGGTTAATTCCCTTTATATCTACAATCTTATAGGCTATGGCCCTCTGCCTCCTTCTCAAGACTTCCAATAGCTTAGCCTTTTGATCATTCAATAATGCAGAACTAATTATTACTGATAACTTGGATCCTTCCATCAAAAAGGCATACTCCAAGTGCTCTGGAAGCTACTTAAGGTCCAAAAAAGGAGGATATTCAATGGAAGGCTTCATCCTTTCCTCTTTCGGCATCTCTATAGGCTCCAAAGACTGCTTTCTCATTAGTTTTGCTGCCTGATGCGATGCTCATGCAACTACAATTAAGGCAGTGAACCTATCGATGCAGCCTAGCACAACGATAAGTATTAAAAATATCGTATCCCTCAAGAAAGTGAAATCCTAGAGTTACTACTTTGTTCCTTATTATCTAGCCTAAAATTAATAATGGAGGTTTCTAGATTTATTAATGACTAAAACTAAATTCTAAGTGTAATGCGAGAATGAATGAGCAAAGAGAATAATCAAGACAAGAAAGTAAACCTAAAGAGAACCTAGACTAGTTGGCTATCAAACAAAGATAACAGATTGTTGAGTCCGATTATGCTACCCGTGGACGGATTCTAAACTAAATTCAGTTTTCCTCTCGAGACAACCAAATTCCTAAATCTAAGAACCTAAAGTTGGAATCTCTATTAAGCTTTGTTAATTCACCTCTATTAAGCTTTGTTAATTCTTAATCCGGCAAATTAATTATTCTTACCTCTAAGTGAAAATTAACCTGTTCTTGCAATTAAATTTCCAAACTTAATTAGAACTTCTCAATTGCTAAAAGAGTTCTATGAATAGTAATCAATATAATTAATGTAATGACAATTAGATTTATATTATTAATTGCAAAAAGAATACAACTTAACTAATCTCAATAATTCAGTACAAAGCCAACATAGCATGGAACCCCAATGGGTTCAACCAATCTAGCCACACATGTTCATGTCTAAAGCAAATAGGAATTCAATTACAATGAAAGAATAAAGAAATTGAAACATATACACCCTTTTCCTAAAATTGGATGAACAGTTAACCTTGATCTACACTGCAGTTGATCTCCAGAATTGCTTCTTAATTTGCTCTAAAACTACTCTTCAATCTTCAATCCAAAACCCAAAATCATGAATCTGACGTTCCAAGGTGGAATCAGTCTGCTAGAATTTGCCCTGAAATGTCTGAAACGCGTATAGCAAAATTACAGGGGAAGATGAAGAGTTAAAATCGTCGATCCCTGCCTCTTTTCTCTTTTTGGCTCGTTCCTTTTATACATTGCACAAATACGGGCATGTTCGAGCCCGTGTTAGATTCTAATTAGCATAATGAACTCAATCGAGTAGGGGCGTGTTCTGGCCCGTGTTATCAATACGGTCGTGCTTAAGGTGCTTAAGCTACACAACCATGTTGCTTTAAGGTGCTTAAGCTACACAACCTTGGAATTTTGATATGTTCTACTTGTGTTAGCTACAATCTAAGGCAGTGTACCTATTCGATGCAGTCTAGCACTAATGGTGAGTATCAAGGTCGTATTCCTTGGGAAAGTGAAAGCCTAGAGTTACTCCTTTGTTCTTTGTTATATTAACCTAAAATGAATGATGAATAATTTCTAAACTAACTAATAGCTACAAGCTAAATTCTAAGGGAGATGCAGGAGTAATTGATAAATAAAATAACCAAGACAAGAAAACAAACCCAAAGGGAAACTAAACTAGTTGGCAATCAAACAAAAGATAAAGGATTAGTGAGTCTAATTATGCTACCCGTGGATGAATTCTTAACAAAATTCGGTTTCTCTCTCAAGATAACTGAATTCCTAAACCTAATAACCTAAAGTTGGAATCTCTTCCTAACGATTGATTCTTAAATTAGCATTAAGCTTTAATCTGCATTTATTAAGCTTTGTTAATTCTTAATCCGGCTAGTTAATTATCCTTATCTCTAAGCAATTATTTGCTATTCAAAATTCCAATTGCCAAATGGACTTCTCAATCACACAAAGCAATCTAAACACACAATTCACAACGTCTCATGGATAATGCATTATCTTATTAATACTGAAAGCAAGAAGAATACAAAACTAACCCAAACAATCCAACAATATAATACTAAGCCAACATAGTAAAAAAATCCCAATGGATTTAATCAATCTAGCTAATCATGTTCATTATTAAAATCCACAAGAACTCAATTACAACAATGAGTAAAGATAGAGAAAACCCAATTACACCCTTGACGCAGCCCAATTCCTCTTGCTCGAATTGAATCGATTCTTGCTCCTCTTGCTCGATTTGAAAACCAATCAACGAACCTCGCCCAATCTTCAATCTTTAAAGGGAATCCGATTGAAACCTTGATCCAAGTCTCCTTTTCCCTTGGTTCCAGCTCAGAAAATCCTTAGAGAGAGAAATATTAGGGTTTTGGGACGTTCTCCCCCGCTCTCCTTTCCTTCGTTCCTCTCTTCTTTCTTTTAATTAATTCCCCATGTTGCCGCCAATACGACCGTGTTGATGCTCGTATTCCCAACACGGGCTGGTGTTTATGCCCGTGTTACTCTCTGTGGCCGTGCTCCCTAAAAACTTCTTTTTCTTTCATGTTTGATGCATCCAACACCGCCGTGTTGAAACCAACACGGCCATGTTCAGCTTCCTCATGCGTATACTTAGCTTGTTTCAGCAACTTCGATGTCCAATTATGCTCCAATTCTTCTCTTTATCATTCTTTAACTTCTTTTGGACCTAATGCACACAAACCGACGCATAGGGTGAGTGTTGGGATCAATTCACATCCAAATGTCCATAAAATCAATCTTAAAAACCTCATTTAGATGTGTGTATTTTATGCACATCAAATAACCCCACACTTAGCTCATTGCTTGTCCTCAAGCAATTAAAAGTAAAATAAGCAGAATAAACCACTAAGGAACAACACTTGTCGATGCATGCTTGAGCTCCCACATATCCTTAACAAGCGTAAGTCAAACAAAAAGAAATGAAGCAATCAATTCAAGTATCACAATCAAGATGCCAATAATTCACAAAATACTGTCTCAACAAAATTATTTAGAACCAACTCCTCACCAGATTCACTCTAAATCACTCAAAGTGTTTAAAGGGTAGTGTTTAATCGCTTAATGCATCAACTATTGCCTTACTTACTATATATTTGCTCTTAAATCCTACTCCTACCACTTATGGAGAGTCAACAACCATGTCAAGAGGTCTTTATAAGGGTTGTAATGGGGATTAGGTAGGGGTAGGTAAATTTTATAAGAGTTGAACCTATGGTGTTCTGCAATGAGAGAAATGACCTGCACACAAGCCACAATAATTACAAGGGATAAACAATGAACAGTAGTCCAAGATGGGAAATAGGAATCAAGTCAAAATGTGAACTCCCAAAAGCAATTAAACAATTAGCTCACTTACTTTCTTTCTTTTCATCACCCTTCCCTCGATTCTTCTTATTATTTTTTTCTTCTTTTTTCTTTTTTTTAATAAGGGAAGAACATTCACATATTAGAGTGAATTTCTTTTGGATTGAAGAAAGCTGCTACAAGATTCCACACTATTCCCAAGACAAAAATTCCTAATAAAAACAACTCATATGTAAAATCATAACCCAAAGCAGAATAAAACTAAGTGGTAATGGAATATGATAAAAAAAATGGTAAAAGAAGGGGTTATCTACAGAATCAATAAACGGATGACTATTTGGCTAGAATGAAAAACCTAAGTGCCTTTATCATACCAAAGTGTTAAACTCTTCTTATGGTCCTCATAAGCATTACCAAGCAAGTTCTAAAAGTAAAGACAGTAATTGGCACTCTCAACAAGAAATAAATACAAGCATATAAAGTGTATGCTTACAATTTAGGCTCAATTTCTCACAAGTGTGCTTTTGAGTAGGTTCCAAACAAAAATCATCAAAACAAAATTAAATAAACCAAAGCAACTTAGTGCAAAATTCAAACTAATTATCTTACATTCTTTCGCAAAACTCAACACTATCGGTTTTACCCGATCATATGGACATAAACAGGATTTCAAAAGCAAGTCAATAGTAAGAGCATCGAAACAAAGTGAAACAATTTTGAAATTTTACAAAAAAATTGCATAAAACATAAACAAATAACTGAGATGGGATAAATGAAATGCGATATATACACTAGAAAAGGATCTGAATTTCATATACAAAATAATAAAAACACGAAATCAAGTGTATATAAATATCACCACCCCACACTTAAAGGACACACTGTCCTCAGTGTACAAAATATAAGAAATGAAAAAGGAAAAAGAACTAATACTGCCCTGACTATAGCTCCGGAGTGAAAAGAGGTGCATCGCCAGTATATCAGTATACCGGGCCGGCTCAGGTGGAGGAGGGTCGCCTCCGAGGATCTGGCAGGTCACATGCAGGAGTTGGTGGATCAGCAGGAGCAGCATCAATAGGAGGCTCGTCAAGCTGCTGTGTTGAAGGGTGCTCAATCGGAGAGGGAGGGCCAGTTGGATCATCCGCTAGAGGGATGTCAAAATGGCTCGCCTGAACCCGGCCTGATGCGGTGTAAAGTCCGAGTAAAAATATCATCAAACATGCCATTGGCCATAGAGGCCTCTAACCTACCTCCCTGCCTCAATCAAGGCCTGAAGCATAGCCCTCTCTCAACCGAGCCATCATCCGGCTTTGAAACTCACCATACCGAAAAGGTCCCTACCGAAAAGCCTCTTATCGAATGAAATGCCGCCGCCTCCTCCGCCAACCTCTCGACCGAAGTCGCAGCTCTCTAAACTCAATTGGAGAGACTCCTAAAACAAATTTAATGAAGAACCGGTATGAGCCAAGTAGATGGCCCTGGAGGAAGACTCCTAATATCGTAGGCGGGACATCCTATGTCACATGCCCTCCAGAGGCCGCCAAGAGAGCATTCCTCGGCCTATACTCTAGTCCTAGCGGACCGCCTACAAGTCACCATCCCTATACTAACCAATTGGGAAGTCCCAACGCCTCCATCACCCCAACTGCCGATGTGGTATCGCCTCCTCCAAAACTCCTAAGCTCCTAACTAGTCGAGTAATGTAAGTCCCAAAATAGAAAAATACCTTCTTTGAGTTATTGCAGAAGGCACTAATCTATCCGGCCAACAAGTATCCCATGTCGACGGACTAGTGTCACGACACCGAAAGTATAAATAGGTCCCATTGGGTAACTACACCACCGCTATCTCCTCGCCAGTGATGGTCCTAGCCAGAATGCATGCACCGCAGCCTCGTGTGTTAGACGCTTGGACTGCTGGCACCTGCACTTCAAAGGTCATCAAAATCTCAGCCCACATCTGTGGATATGACACACCAGCGTGTGTATACAGCTGACTATAAACCTTTCCAAATTGCATCCTCCTCGGGCCTACAAGCCCAAGTGTACCCTAAATCACGACACTCATCGTGAAAGTCCGTTGTGCAAGTCTAAAACTTATCGCATCCGGTTGTTGAAAGTCCCGCGAACTGGCTTTGCAAAAGAAAGTGTTGGCAAACTCCAGTCAACTCCCTATATGTTGGTTCAACTATCTCAAACAAATGTCAAATGGGGCGCCTCAAGATATTGGCGATCACCGAAGTCCAACGGTTTCCAGTGCTGGCCAGTCTATCCTACGCCCTTTTCCCAAATCTTTGTGCCTCATTGATTGATATCTCTGCTCAAAGGTGGGCTGCCCTTGGAAAAGTAGGAATCGATGGCTGCAAGGTCTAATTTGGCCCGAACTAGCTCTGCAACGCCCGACGATCGAGAGGAAGAGGAACCATCAGTCCGCTTCTCTTCAGAACTCCTCGATCCTCGCCCCGTGGACATGGTACCTGAAAAGAAATTTTAGTACTAAGGATCAACGAAATTCGGTAGCATAACGGCATAAAATGGATAAACCGAACGATTTAACTTGATAAAATTAAACCGCTTAATGTCCTGCAAAGAAAATTCAATCCACAACACTGCCAACCAATGCTAACCAATTAAATTTTCAATTCATCCACATGGAGTTTAACTTCGCCATAATCCATCACAAGGCGAACGAACATGCTAATATAAAACAGATACAATAGAGTCGACTATATATGATGTATTTTACCGCCAACAATAATAATAAAGATGAAAATAAAGAATTAATCACAATCATGAATAATGGTAGAAAAGAAAAACGAAAAATATGAGCAAGTTAGGTATATAAACTAAATTAAAGAAAACAAAAGAAAATTAAGCACAAACATGAATATAAATGCATGCACCAAATAATAAAATAAGGAACAAAAAAAATAAATTCGAACTAATATCAAAATAAAAAAAATAAAAAAAAATATGGAAAATGAAGTTGGAGGGTACTTACTTGACAAACGCAATATCCAAAGCCTTCAAGATGAGAAATAAGAAGTGAGAGAGTAAGAGAGGAGAGAATTGCTAAACTAAAGGGAGAGCAAAATTCTTTGGCCATTTTGAAATGAAGTGTTATATATAGGCAGTGTACCTGATGGGCTCTTTATGCAACCTACACCTAAGGCAGTGAACCTACCGATGCAGCCTAGCACTAGTGAGTATCAAGGTCGTATCCCTGGAGATCGAGTGAACCTAGAGTTACTACTGTTGCTATGTTATCTAGTCTAAAATAAGGTGTGGAAGTTCTAACGTACCAGCTAATGGTTATGAGTGCAAATAAGTAAATAAAGTACAACGGACAATCAAAAGACAATTACAAAGAGAGAAACAAACCCAAAAGGGAGCCTAAATGATGGAATTCTAAACATGGATTTTATGGATTGCCGATCTTGCTTACCCGTGCCTAAATTCTGAATTGAATCCTGCCTCTCTCGAGCTTACCGGATTCCTAAACCCTGCACTAACCTAATGGAATCTCTTCCCATCTGATTACTACAGATTAGCATTAAGTATGATTTAAAACTATTAAGAGTTATTAATTCTTAATCCGGCGAGTAAATCAACCTTATCTCTAAGTGTTAACTACTAGTCCTTACTATTCAATGTCCAGTTGTAATAAGCATTTCTCAATGTCAAGAAACAACCCAATAAACAATTAATTCAACGTCTCAAATTAACTGAATCAAACTTTTATTACTAAATAGCAAGAAGATTGCAAGAATGACAATTATAAAACTAACAATTAAGCATAATCCATCAACAAAGGTGAACCCCAATGGGTTCAAAAGATCTAGCTACTCATGTTCATGGTTAAAGCAATTAGGGAACAAAATAAGGAAAAGAAAATTAAAGGCATGTACACCCTTCTCTTTCAAGCTGAATGAGAAACCCTAAATTTGCAAATTTGAAATCTCAAACCATAGTTGCCTCTTGAATGCTCCCAAAGTTTTTCTTGATCTTTAATTCGATGTTGGAACAAGTGAAATCCCTCCTTCAATTGATGAAATTGATCTCTCAAGGTCTACAATTGAGGTATAGGAAACAATTGATTAAGTGTGTGTCTTGGAATTGAGTCCAAAATTCGTCTCCCCTCCAAAAGAACTCAAAATTGCCTATATAGTTGATTCAAAGATGGCCGAGTCCAGCTGATGATTCAAGCATGACCGGAGTCCAGTCATGATTCAAAGATCACTTGAGTCTGTGCTGAATCTGGAGTCTTGCGCCGACTCCTTCCAAGCCGTGCTCAAGCGAGCCACCACAGTCGCGGCCGGAGGCCGTGGTGGCTACCAAGTCGTAATAAATGGCACAACTGGGGATAGCCTCTTAGACCAAAGACCACGAGTCCAGCCGCTCAACCCTGGTGCTAGTTCTCACCCAATTTGATGGATTTTGGTCCGTAATCACACGTGATTTCCCTCGATTATTGATGGTGTCCTTCGAAATGACCTCAAACGGAAAGGAAACAAAAATAGGTGATGCTAGCATAAACGGGATAATCATGCATAAAAATGTAAACAATCGGGCATGAAAACATGTGTAGTATGATGCTTATCAAATTACCCCACACTTAAACTTTTGCTTGTCCTCAAGCAATCAACAACTCACTCCTCAAGCAGATATCAAATAACTAAATCCAATGCATTGCAGGAGGTTAGCTCAAAACAAATTTCAAAACTCCATAATGATTTTTCCCAAAATCCCCAAATCACTAAATCCTTAAGAGAGAGAACAAACTTAATAAAGTTGCTAAAGTTAAAATGATAAACCATCTAAATTGAGAAATTGAGAACCATGCCTCACAAGATGTCACTCAAAACACACAAGTGTATATAGGTGAAAGAAGATCGCCAAGCTCTCAACACAACAATACAGAAAAAGTGCTTACCATAGGCTTGCTTATAGATCCAATCTCCACTACTACGAAATAATCAATAATCATGATCAAAGGGTCTTGAGCCAGGTTGTAATGGGGTTAAGGTAGGGTATGTATAAATATGGAAAGTAGGCTACAAGTTGCTGGAAGTTAAGCAAGTAATGCAAGAAAGTAACGAAGGATCAAGTGTTGTACCAAAATGAACACTAAGTTGCTCTAAAAATAAAATGATGCTCAAAATGAGCTAAATTAATACTCTTTTTTTTATTGAATATATATATACTATGTATATATATTACAACAGCTTATGTAGGGGTTGTTGGTTATTGACACATACAATAAGACCACATCAAAATTTTTTTTAATCAAGGAGCATCTATGAAAAATCTAGCAACTTAGTGAAATATATGATTGCGATTGATCCAAAATAAAATGCGATAAACTTACATAATTTCCAGCAACAATGGTAGAAAGAATGGTCAAATGAATAGAAGTGATAAAATGAGTGTCACCGTTATTATTATCACGAAAGGAAAGGCTAAGGCTCAAAATTGGTTCACTAAGGGAAAACAGGGTTAGGCTTTTGGCCAAATTGTGTAAATCCTAAGTGCCCAAATCATCTCACGATTATTGACAATTCATGTAATCTCAAAAGATATCGTAAAGCAAGTTCTAGAAACAAAGATTCGCATAAATGCTCACTAATGAAAGAAAAGGGAGCATAATAGTGATGCACCAATTGGCTCAAAATCTCACCATTCGAGTGGGTTAAAATTGCATGAATTCTCAAACCAAAGTTTAAACAATCAATCATAATAATAAGCAACAATATTAACGTTGTTCTATATCTAAGATAAAGTAAAATGGAAGAATTTAAGGAAAAATACCAGTTTTACCTGGCCGGATTGTAATTAAGAGATTCGCTCATTGCCTTCTTCCAACAAGGTTCGATAAAAGCTATAAGGGAATCCATTCAAAGGAGAAAATCATTAACTACTCGATTAAAACAAAACTCAAGATAAGGATGTGAATAATGAATGTACTCAATCAATAAGGGATATTAAAACAAGATAAAAATAGCAAAGATAAAATTGGCACTGTGACAAATCTACTTGCATTCCACCCCACACTTCAGAAAACACCGCCCTCACAGGAACAAGGTAGGCACTCCAAAATAAAAGGAATAAAATACGTGAAATGAAGCTAATTATGGGAGTCCATAAAAGATATTAGAAAACTAAGAGAAAAACAAGACGACAAAAGAGATAAAACTAGAAAGTCTACTAGATAATCGCCCTTGATGTGTACTTTAACACTTCAAAATATGTTAGTCCTCAAAATTACGTGACGAGCATCAAGTAGGCTAACTCTTGCAAAATTCAAGAATAAACACATTCCAAGCAACATCTAGTAAAAGGTTCAATAAGATAGCATCTCCTCAAAATCAAACTTACTAAAAATAGATCAAATATCTAACCGCAAATGACTACATAAAATAAAATAAAAAATGTCCAAAAATTCAAAAGCAAAATAGATTCGAGGAATGCCTCCGAAGGAGCTTCTTTTGTTCGAGTCGCCTACCGGACTGGATCAAAGATTCCCGCATCAGCGGGCAAATTAAGAAGGTAGGCTCAATATAAGTTGGGGCTCGAGGCATATAAGCGCAATGAAAAGGTCCGATGTGCAAGATGACCAAGGAAGTGCTCTCTGGACCGATTTGGGATGTCCATTCATCCACTTCGAATTAAGTGTTGACTGTCAAAACAACTTGCAACTACCCTTCCCGGGTCTATCACAAAGACAAAGTCTCATATTGATACAAGTTATTTTTTCAAATGAATAACACATACTAGTAGGGAAGAAACATGTATAGCATCATCCATTTGTACATCTTGTGGTTGTGTATTACATGCAAGATCAATTCCATCAATACAACAAATGGCATGAACATGGTCAGTGGAAGAACTATCAAATGAGGGTAAACTAAAAGTGACACAGTCCGTCCTCACATTAAGTTCTAACTTCCCCTCAAATACGCCTATTTTAGCTCTACCGTGGCAAGGAAAGGTCTCCCAAAATTAATGGTACACCATGCTCATTGTCCATATCCAAAACCACAAAGTCCACAGGAAATATGAACTTATCTACCTTAACTAGCACATTTTCCACAATTCCCCTAGGAAGCTTAATGAACGTCACTAATTGAATGCACATCCTAGTGGATTTTGCCTCCCCAAACCTAGCTTATTGAATAAACTAGTGGGCATGACATTTATGCTAGCCCCCAAATCAGCTAATGCATCATCAACACATAAATTACCTAAAGTGCAAGGGAATAGTGAAACTCCCCGGATCGTGATGTTTCTCCGCAACTTGCTCTAAAACACTACCGAGCACTCCTCACTAAGTCGAACATAGCGACCTCCTCCAACTTCCTTTTCCGCTAAGTATGTCCTTTAAGAACTTAGCATACTTCGACATATGCTCCCAATGCATCAATAAAAGGCAAGTTAATATGCAGTTGTCTAAAAACATCTAAAACTTACCGAATCGCTTCTTTCGCTCGCTTGTTTAGCTCTAGCAGGATAAGGAATCTTAGGTTGATATTCCCTGACCGGAATTGATTTCACCTTTTGTCCCTCAGGTTCCCTAACCTTACCGCTTGCCTTAACCTCGCACATCAATAGTGGCGCCATCAAAAACAGCTTAAAAGGAGTCGAAACTAACTTACCGAACGCAGTGATGGCGCTCACGTGCTCCCCGTTAGACTCAGCAGTGCTCGGAGCCTCACGCCTTCGACAACATCTTAGAGATTTGGCCAATCTGGGTCTCCAAGTTCGAATCGAGGCCTCGGTTCCTAAGTGCACTATCGTTTGTCAGAACCTCATCTCCGTAGACGCCACAAACTTCATCATAAGCTCCTCTAAATTTGACTTCTTTTCTCGTAGAGAAGGAGCTGTGTAGGCCCAGTCCATGAATAATGTTGCCACACCGCGCCGATGAAGTTTCCGAAAACCAGTGGACCCTAAGTTATTATTGTTCCTCCAACTGAAGTTGGGATGATTGCGCCACCAGGGTTGTATGTATTGTCAAGGATCATTATGTCACGCCTTGGGGCATTCCCCATATAATCAACCTGTTCAACATCGGAAGACATAGCAGAATTAGATGGAAAAGTAGTAGAGGATGAAGTAACATACCTCCCGCGAGCATACCGTCAGAATGCGGGCCACCACAAAACTCGCAGCCCAACGCTCACTGCATGAACCTAAGATCCTGAGTTGGTCGATCTTCTTGGCTAGAAGCTCCACTTGAGCTCGCCAAGGTTGTTGTAGAGTCCACTTGGTTGACCACTCCCCGTCTTCCCGGTCGGCTCCCTAGAGGATTGCCACCGATAGTTGTTCATGGCCATTTCATCATCGTGTTCCGAGCCCGCCGGCCCATCGCTATTTAGCGCCCCACCGCCGCAAAGATCCACCATCTCGCCATTGCAAGGTTCAACCCAATGTAGAAGGTCCGAACTGCATCCACACCGGCAATCCGTGATGTGGGCAAAGATCTCAAAGGATCTTTAAATCTCTCCCATGCATCGTATATGCTTTCATCATCAAACCGCACAAAAGAAGATATGTCATTTCTAAGTTTAGCAGTTTTAGCGGGAGGAAAATACTTATATAAAATTTTTCTACCAACGGCCTGTGTAGTGATCGTCTGTTGTGGAAGAGATTGCAGCCATCTCTTTGCTCTATCCTCAAGGAAAATGGAAACAATCTCAAATGGCATCATCGGTTGTTCCATTTATCTTGAATGTGTCACAAATCTCCAAAAAGTTGGAGATATGTGCATTGGGATCCTCGCTGGGCAATCCTCCAAATTGCATGCTTTGCTGGATCATCTGGATAACATTGGCCTTTATCTCAAAATTATTGGCCGCTACAAACAGTCCGACTATACTGTTTTCGTCCCATCTAAAGATGGTCAAGCAAACTCGACATCGCCCTCTCGATCGCCGCTGGCCTGGGGTCATGGTTTTCCATCGTGTCTAGTCTATCCACAGTACCTCAACCTCAATCTCCTCCTCTTCTAACTGCAACCTCTTCCTTAAGAGTCCGAGGGATCGCTCGATCGGGATAGAGGCTCTATAAGATTCGAGTTTGAGCTCCTAGTCATAAACCACCAAACCGAAAGTCCACACAACCACCAATCAACAAAAACAATATAATAATAAATAATAAATAATAAAAAAATTAAAAATAAATAAAAAATAAATAAAGGATAAATGAATAAACAAATAATGATTAAATTAACACAAAACAATTCACTCTAGTTCACCGTTATCAGTACCACGAACGGCCGCCAAAAACTTGATGGGTTCTTTATGCAACCTACACCTAAGGCAGTGAACCTACCGATGCATTCTAGAACTAATGAGTATTAAGGTCGATCCCTGAGATCGGGTGAACCTAGAGTTACTATCGCTATGTTATCTAGTCTGAAATAAGTGTGGAAGTTCTAACGCACTACCAATGGTTATGAGTGCAAATAAGTAAATAAAGAACAACGGACAATCAAAAGACAATTACAAAGAGAGAAATAAACCCAAAAGGGATCCTAAGTGATGGAATTCTAAACATGGATTTTATGGATTGCCGATCTTGCTTACCCGTGCCTAAATCCTGAATTGAATCCCTGCCTCTCTCGAGCTTACCGGATTCCTAAACCTGCACTAACCTAATGGAATCTCTTCCTATCGGATTACAAATTAGCATTAAGTATGATTTAAAACTATTAAGAGTTATTAATTCTTAATCCGGCGAGTAAATCAACCTCATCTCTAAGTGTTAACTACTACCCTTACTATTCAAAATCCAGTTATAACAAGCATTTCTCAATGTCAAGAAACAACCTAATAAACAATTAATCCAACGTCTCAAATTAATCAGCGTCAAACTTTTATTATCGAATAGCAGAAGATTGCAAGAATAACAATTATAAAAACTAACAATTAAGCATAATCCATCAACAAAGGTGAACCCTAATGGATTCAAAAGATCTAGCCGCTCATGTTCATAGTCAAAGCAATTAAAGAACAAAATAAGGAAAAACAAATTAAAGGTATGTACACCCTTCTCTTTCAAGTCGAATGAGAAACCCTAAATTTGCAAATTCAAAATCTCAAACCCTAGTTGCCTCTTGAATGCTCCCAAAGTTTGTCTTGATCTTCAATTCGATGTTGGAATAAGTGGAATCCCTCTTCAATTGATGAAATTGATCTCTCCAGTCTACAATTGAGGTATAGGAAATATTTGATTAAGTGTGTGTCTTGGAATTGAGTCCAAAATCGTCCCCCTCAATTAGAATTCAAAATCGCCTATATAGTTGATTCGACAGGAATTGAGTCCAAAAATCGCCCCTCAATTAGAATTCAAAATCGCCTATAGTTGATTCGGCCGTGGCCAACTGCGGAGTCTGTTAGGCCGAGCCACCACAGCCGCGGCTCTGAGGCCGTACGGATACCAAGTCGCGGTCAAATGGCACAATTGGGGATAGCCTCTTGATAATTCAGCACGGCCGGAGTCCAGCCGTGCTCAACCCTCGGGGTGCTTGTTCTCGCCCAATTTGATGGATTTTGCCCGAATCACACGATTTCCCCGATTGATGGTGTCCTTCGAAATGACTCAAACGAAAAGGGAAACAAAAGATAGGTGATTCTAGCATAAAACGGGATAATCATGCATAAAAATGTGAACAATCGGGCATGAAAACATGTGTAGTATGATGCTTATCAACTATACACAAAGTTAGTAAAGGAATGTTATTACCTCCTTTCAAAATCAGCAGTCCACATTTAATCTTGACATAAGGGACTCGCCAATCTCGGGATTTTGAATAATTTCGCAATAAAAGTAAAAATTACATCAATAAAACTTAACAAAGATCAACAATAAACCAACATATGTAGGAAGTAAAGAAATGTTACTTCAATCTATGCTTTCAATCTCCTTCAGTTGATTCTTCGTCGGATTGGTTTATTTGAACTTCTAAGCCAATCTTGACAACAAAAGAGGACCTCCGCTATTGTAGAAAGTAAAGAACTTCTATATTGATCTAGAGATCATCCTCCAGTACTAAATGCAGATTCAGAGGCCACTGTTGAAGCTTGGATAACCAATATATCGTGTGCAACTTTGGATAAGATAGGATACCTTACTGAATTCACCTTCCACCATGCTAAGATATCAAAATCAGTGGTGAATTTTTTTTGCAAATTCTTTGAAGTACCTATCCAACTCAGATTTCTTAGATAAATTTTACTGCACTTCTTCCTCTAGAAAGAACTCATCAATCTTTTCTTCTGTTTCTATATCACTTAACCCACTAACATATGTAGATTTCTTTGAGCTCCCTACAACCTCATCCATATATAATTGGTCCTCAATTATCTTGTATTCATCCACCATCAACTCTAAAGTTGTTTTCACCATTTTTTCTAAATTTTTTACCTCATCTTCACCATAATGAATGGTATACTCAACTTTCAAGTACTTTAATTTGCACCTAGGATCCAAAACAACAGCCACAAACGACATATCATTCATTTTATATAAAGAACCCCAATATTTGTCAAATTTAGCTCGCATTTTAATGGTCATTTCCTAGCTCATTATCCTTGCTAATTTTAGAAGCATCTAGTTCTTTTAAAATCTTGATCACCTTTGGGATATAAAGATTGAAGTAGAGTACAATGTGACAGTCAGTTTACAAGTAGCATCATAGAATTTTTTAAGAAACTTTATAAGCACCTTAGCTTTAGTCCAATCTACTTCGCTAGGCAAATCATCACCAAAATCAGCCAGAAATTTGGAGTCTATGTCCTCCAATATATCAAAAGCCTTTTGATAGCCCAAAGCACAATCTAGCATCAAATAAGTTGAATTCCACCTAGTTAAGCAATCTAACTATAAAGAGGACTTATTCTTTAAATTTGCTAACTCAGTAAGCCATCTTAAATAGATCCATTCTTTCGAGGACTACTTCTAATGTACTTCACAACATCTCTAATTTTTTTAATGGAAACTTGAGATAATTGAAGTTCATCTTTCACAATTAATTGAAGGATATGAGCAAAACACCTCATATGAATTGCATCTCCACCCACAATAAATGCATTTTTCTTTAATAATATTTTCTTCAATTGTTGAATAGTAGTTGCCATCGGATGCATTATCAACAGCTATGCACATGACCTTTTTATACCCCACTCTTTCATACAAGCATCTACCGACACCTATATTTATACCCCTATGACTCTTAACAATACAAAAATTCAATATTCTCTTCTGCATATTCCAATCAGCATCTATAAAATGAGCAGTCAAACAAAGATAGCTTAAACTATGCACACTTGTCCAAGTATCGTTGGTTAAAGAGACTCTTTGACATCAGGTTGCAATAATGGCTTTCAATTTTTTCTTTTCTTTGGCAAACAAAGTGAAACAGTCCCTTACAATGGTGAATCTAGAAGGAATTATAAAATCAAGTACAACAACTTGAATAAATTCTCTAAACCCTTCCCTTTCCAAAAATCTGAAGGGTAATTCATCTTTAATTATCATTCGAACTAATACTTTCCTACAAGCTTCTTAATCAAAACACCAAGCTCCAATCTTAGGACTTTCTATATCTATGGACTTTAAGAATGTTAAGGTCTTTTGCGATTTGTCCGTCTTATGTTCTACATCAATCAACTGTTGTTTATGAGGAAATTTTTTGCAAGTTACTCGCAAGTGTTTCCTAAGACCTGAAGTTCCCATGGCACTACCACCTTGGTAATTCTTACCACACCATAAACACCTAAATCTACTCGTCTCTTTTCCATCAGAGTTCTTAATTTTCTCAAAATGCAACCAAACAAATGACCTAGTTTTACTAAGAGGGAAAGTTGGTGGATTAGCAGTGTTAGTACCTTCATTAGTAGTGTCAACATTCTGCATTTCTTATTCTGTTGGTGGTAGACACGGATGTTTACTTGAACAGGCAGCGGTATTGTTATTGCCAGCAGATGAAACATTATTTTCTGATAGAGGTGGAACTGAAGCTAAGCACAAGCCATCACTGTTTGAAGAAGTAGGATCAATTGTTTTCCTCTTCTTAGTGTTGGATAATTAGCTAACTCCATGTTCTACCATCTTTATAAGCTGCAAAATATAAGATAAAGTTAAGTTAAAGCAATTGAAACAATTAAAATTGATAGCCGTGTATCTGTTTAGAAATCACAAAATAAATCTACAAATTCTTAAATGGACTGATGGCAAATAGATTTAGTTTTAGTATTTAAAAAAATACAATGTAAGTTACTCAATCATAAGACAAACAAGAGAACGAAATAGATAAAATCAGCCTCAATCATAGGGTTGAGACTTTAAATTAGTCATTTATTTAAAAGAGCTGCAAACAAGCATGACTATCTAGCTTGACTAGTTTTTCTTATTATGCCTAATATTTCCGGAAGCCTACTACTACCAAGTAGTAAAGCGATTCCGAAAGAACAATCTTGTAAGACTTTTATGGGTTTTTTTGCTTTAATTCGGGTCAAGCTTCAAGCAAAATTTCTTTTATATCTATTTTACTTATAGTCCTTGTTTCACCTCTCATAGTAGTTCCTTTTATAGCAAAAGTTACTTTCCTTAACATATAACAAAAACTGCTCAAAACCAAAAATTTACAGCAACTTGAAATTGGAAAAAGAAAAACTAGTGCATCCACACCTCTATACAAACCAATAAGAAAAAAAAAACTCAAACAACAATTTTAAAAGGCTCGGGTAAATGCTAGTAAAGAAAATAGTAAAATAAAGAACTCATGCTAACAAAATTCTTCACTTTACAAGACTTAGCAAAACTATTGAACAACTAATTGTAAGGTACCAAAACCAATGATGGTGAGCATTTAAAAAATAAAAAATAAAAAATAAAATAACAAAAATAAAAACATTAGAGAATTGTGGTCAAATAAGATTTTTCCATTTATCTCAGAAAATAAGGACAACATAATAAGAAGAAAAACAGTTATTAGAAGAGTAAAAGAAAAACTCAAAATTCAAATATTTCACCTAGCCAACAAAAAAAAGATCTAAACTTTCTTTAATCTACCCATCGAGAAATAAAAGTAAAAAAGTAGAAAGAAAAGAAAAATACCCGGGACTGAGTAACGGCAGCACAAGCCAAATTGAGTTCACCCCTCTGCACAAAAGGGAACACGATCAGGTCAAGAAATTTGCCTTAGGAATTTTTGTCTTTCTGAATTGAAAATTGTGAGGTGCAGCGGTTTAGTGTTGTAGACTTGTAGTATGTGGTAAGTGAAAAAGATATTAGGGTTAAGTTAGTAGATAGTAAATTATAATTTAGTATTATAGTATGTACACTAGTATCAGTATACTATATGATATATTAATATATATATATATATATATATATATATATAACTTATATTTTTTATAGACTATAAAGTACATTATAATATTATAATTATTTTTAATATGTATTATTTTTTCTTATTTCGATAATAATTGCTTGAATTATATAAAATGATAAATAAAAAATTATTTTTTATAAAGTAATATTATAGTTATTTTTAATAGGTATTATTTATATAATACAAATAATTATTAATAAATATATGTAAAAAATTCGGTTCTATGGTTTGGTCTAGATCAACACAAGATGGATCGGTTATGGTACGGCTATGGTATGATTTTTACTAAAGAACCAATACCATACCGTAATAGTAAAGAAATTTAGATCAGTTCAATTCGGTTAAGAAAAATATCAGTTATTTCGATTCTGGTATTTTTCGGTACGGTTATTCAGTTCAGGCGGGAATCACCGAGATCCATGCTCAACCCTATTAGCAATACATCACCCTATCTTCAGGTGCTTGCTTCTCTTGCTTCAGCTCTTGTACTCTGGTTTACTCGCTGGCTCAGTTTCAAAATCATTATCTGCCCAGATGTCCTTGGCCTTGGCATCTTAAACTTCACATTCATCTCTAGAACTATACTAGATGTTAATAGCCATGACCAACTTCTTTTCCCCTTCTTTCCAAACCTCTAGGAGACAAGGCTCATAAGTGGCTTGATCGTCATTTAATTTTGAACCACTTGGCATATCTTCAATTCGAATATCAATCGAAAGTGGCCTTGAATTTTGGACCTTGAAGTCATATTTTCTTGAGGGCTACCCAAGCAAGTCTTCACACTCATACCGAGAAAATTACTCAACCTTCTATTCTCTAAAGTCGATTAAGCCTTGAACCTTCTGCTTGAGACGGTTGTACTAGTCTGTTATATGCCTGAAGGCCTGATGATACTCATAATACTGGCCATTGCGAGGCTTAGCTTCCCCCTCCATTTTAAGTATCGGAACACCATGGATAATGGTGCCCCTAGCTCGGTGAAGGTTCTTTGTAGGCTATCTGGTTTGACTTCGGGCTTTGTTTGGGGTGGTGTGTTATTGTAGTTTGGTTAGGGGTTCCTTCTAATGCTGGGTTGGTCAGGGTTAGTGAGCTTTCCAACATCGATAAGGTCTTGGATTTTATGTTTAGCCAGATGAAGTTGTCGATGTGATGGCCAAGTGCTTGGTTCAATTTACAATATGTGTTTGTTTGGTGGCTGGTAGGTTGGAGCATTGCCATTCTGAACCAATCTCTCAAAGATCTTAGATAGGGGTTGTTAAAGTTAGAGAACTTCCTCGGTTATTGCACTACATTTACATCCAGGTTCATAGTCCCTCCAGCTTGGTAATTTGCCTTTCTATTAGTCCTCACAGTATTTCTTTTTTGGTTCTCTATCTCCTCGACCTGCAGCTCATCATCATACAAGTCCATAAAGGTTTTCAAATTCATTATCTACAACCTTTCAACCCATCCTGGAAGAACGTTTTGGACCATCATACGAACTTAGTCCTTTTCAGAAGGCTTGTTCTTTATCAGCCTAATCTTATTCCTCCATCTAGTCAAGAAATCAGAGAAGGACTCATTTGGCTTCTGCTTAGTGGATTCAAGATCCCTCATTGACACTTCCCAATGAGTTTTGTAGTCATACCGCTTGATAAAAGAATTGCATAAATTGTGTCATTTAGCTTTGGCAGATTTTTCCAGACCATGGTACTAGTTGATAGCAGGTCCTTCAAGTGACAGCATAAATAGCCTGACAATCTAGGTCATACTCAACTGAGTAGTTCCAATGATAGTTATATACTGCTTCTGATGAACCTTCGGTCACCAATCCTATTAAACTTGTTTATCTCGAGAATTCTGAGCTTTGTAGGCAGCTTATCTTCTCCTATCAAAACTAGCAAGGCTTATCTTCAGTCACCATTTCCAGCATATCCTGCATTTTGTCAAGTCGGGCGCTCAAACTACTCACAGCTTTATTGGTAGCAAGGCCTGTCTCCCTCTTAGCTTGGTCTAGCGTGAATTCATCAAAGTCGTAAAAATCCAGGGCACTCCCCTTCTAGCTGGATCCTCAACATTAGAATTAGCATTGGCCACTGCAGTAGTAGCAACTGTAGTGGTAGTAGCAGTCTCAACAGTAACCACAGTCGGGTCGATAATAAGGGGTTAGCCGGCGAAACAAGAGCAGTGGGTAGGGCTTGGTTTGCAACCATCCCAGCTAAGAGTTGTTGGAGCTCTTCTCGAATCGTACCCCTCAAGTCAATTATGACAGCATCTTTGAGGATTTCGACGTCTTGCTCATTAGCTCTTTCATTGACCATCTCTAAGGTAGCATGGCATCTTAGTCTTTCTAGGTGGTCTAATACAGCTCTGATTCTCGAAGAAATAGGCACTCTTTTCAATCTCTCATTGTCTTGCCTCTTCCAACCCACAAGAGAATCTATATGGCTAAAAAATAAAGGTTAGTACGATGCATGTAATACGTATGATGCATGATGCACGTGCAATGCATAAAGACAAAAAAAAAAGCTAGCACACACAGCAGTTCATCCTTCTGACCTTATTACTTCTGCACATGGTTCATGGTAAGTCCTTCTTCGCTAGGATTTTGTGTCTGGGCTTTCTATCAACAGGGGATAGTAGGCCTGACGCGCATGCCAGGAGCTTTTAAAGTATATTTAAACAAACAAAGCAACGTTTCTTAGTATAAGCATAAAAGCCTGCATATTTTAAGCCTGGGGCCTAGTTCCACATTTTTGGGCCAAGACCTTTCAATACTTGGGCTTAAGATACTTACAAGGAAAAACATCTCATATAGCAAACAACAAGGTTCCTAAGGGAGATTACTACGGCCATTACTATGAGCTGAGTCTCGGGTAAGGAAAAAGGCTCCCACAAATAAAAGTATTTTTTCTTGGCTCATCTCCCACTCAAGGGTCCATGCGACGAAGGAAACTTACTTATTACTTGTGGGTGATGGTTAGTTAGTGTCGCAATTCTAGGGTTCGAGTGGAACCAAAGAACCACTAACTAACGCCATTGGGGCTATAGGGACCAATGTATACAGTTCTGATAATAGTGTAGTGATGGAAGAGTAATCTATTAAATAATAAAATTAAAAACACACATACACTAGAATCAATTTCTCTTATTCTCAAGGGAGTTGCCATTATAGGAGGCGGTTTCAAGCACGCACCCAAGTGACTTTAGTGACTATGGTACTGTAAGGCTTTTTAACCTAATCAGGAATATGCTAACTAGTCACTGAGACTAGCCTGCAGATGGGAGGAATTGCCACCCTCGTAATCACCAGGACACTTTTACTTATGAGTGGCATTTCTCATATTTCATAAGGAAGCTTACGCCATAAAATCCAAAGATGGATTCAAAAATCAACTTTTTTATTTGTGTATATTAGTCTTTAATTTTATTGTTTAACAAATTATTCTCTATAAACACAAGCATTTCATACACGGACATACCAAATAACACACATAATTTACCTAGTTCTAGTCCATTTTATTCAAGCCCAGCCCATATTGGAGTTGTTAGCCTAATTTACTAGTTAATTATATATTCGTATCGTTTTGTATCAGAGCTTTGGCTCATCAATCAGGTACGTATTCTTTATTTTTTTAGTTTATTCATATTCTTTAGTGTCAAAAAAATAAAAAAAATGTCCTAATCGGTTATTTTCTTCTTCTTTGTGATATGTTTTCTTATCTAGAGTATTTTTCTTGTTCAATTCATATTCCTTGCTATTTTTAGAGTCCAATTCATTTGTTCCCTTCATTTCTTAAGTGTTAAATACGTTCTTTATTCTATAAATACTAAATCTGTCTTTTTTATTTAATTCATTCATCAAACTTAGTTTTTCATTAGTTCATCTTATTCTTATGTGTTTTATTGAGTTTTAGACTTAATCTTGTTCATTAAGTCTAGTTTTGTTTTCTTAGTTTGTGTTCTTATATGTTCTAAATCCGATTCATTGGTTATTGAGTTATTACAACTTTTAGTGTTTTAGCCTTTTAAGCACCAAAAGATTAGAATTTAAATGTTAAACACGTGAGATTGTATGTGTGAGATGTTTTGACAAGATGAGTTTGCTAGAGGATGTCGAGATCTTCTTTATCAATCTTATGATAGATTGTGGAGAAGAAAGAATGATGATTATTATGAAATGTGTCGGCGAAATTTTTATAATCCTAAACCTAAGCCAAAGAAGATAAAACGATAACTGTGTCAAGATTTCAATAATGAACTTTCAAAGAATATAAAATCTTTAAGGAGAAGCCTTGATTCACTTAAAAATAGTTTTGAAGATTTAAAGGGATTATTGCATCATTATGCTAAGCATCTTGAAGATAAAGCGGAGTCTAAGCCATCTTTGAAAACTAATATTGATGATGTAGAGAAGGTAAATTACTCTACTACTATCAATAAAGAATTTAAAGATGTGATTACTAAATATGGTGAGGAAGAGAATGATTTGCCATCTTTAAGTGAGTCCAAAATTAAAGAGATCATTGTCAAAGATGAGGGAAAATTTGAGTTAGTGAAGAGTGAGAATGTACTGCTTGATACAATAAAATCTTTTAAGCATGTCGATTTTATTGGCATTAAAAGTAATATTTATTCTAAAATTCCTCTAACAAGTTCCGTGAAAGATTTACAGGTCGATAATGAGTTCTTATTGTTCATTGAGATTATATGTTTGCTTCTTTTACAATATTCGTGCAAGATTTGAGGACGAATCTTTTCAAAGAAAGGGGGAACAATAAGAACCCATGTAGCAGGAAGGAATCCTACTCTAATCAGGGAATCCTAATAATGAAAATCCTACTTGCTCAAGGAATCCTACTTTAACAAGGAGTCTTAATTCCACTAGGAATCTTAATCCAGTAAAGAGCCCTAATGACATTAGGAGTTCAAGCGATGAAAAAAATTCTATTTCCACTAGGAATCCTAATCCAACTAGAAGTCCTAGTCAAATTCAAAGTCCAAGTGAGATTAGACTTAATAAAAATAATGGGCCTCAAGATATTGTTATTAACTTAATCCAACATATGGAAGCATGAACAAGTCAAGATAAATCCAAGATAATCAAGTGAAGTTATTTGGAGTCTAATACTCAAGAATGGGCTACATATCACATGTTACTTAAGCCCAATTTTCATGTTTATTATATGGGCTTGTGTTGGATAAACTTTAGGAGTTTTTGTTCATTTAAAGACGTCTTTTAATAGTTAGAAGTTTTATTTTAAGTTATCCTTTTAGTTTAGAAATTCTATTCCTAGTCTTATTGTTATTTTCTTCCGCCATTATAGAATTAGGTTTTTTAGGCTTATATAAGCTAGTACGAATTTTTATGTAAAGGTGGTTAAATATTGATTATTTTAGAGTTAATTCTCTTCTTTTGTTCTTTATGAACTTGGTGAATTTATCAAGTGAAGACTTGATATTTTACAAACTTCGTTTAATCTAAATTTTTATTTATATTAAACAGCCTTTAATTCCTTATAATTATAATTCTTAAGTACAAATTATTTAAGGGTCTTGTTGGGAGTTAAAGTTTCTTTGCTTGATTAGGTGAACAATCCTTGGTATAGACATAAACATTGAAAATAGGTTTGGCATAAGTTAGCCATGTTCGTATCAGAAAGTATTTTTGAAAACAAATTAAAAGAATTGTTTATTTTAAAATTTTTAAAAAATTAAATAAAAATTATTAAAGAGTGTAAAGTTCAGGATTTGATGATTCTTGTAAGATTGATACGAGCATTGATGGTTGCCATCTATGCAGCTACAATCTAAGGCAGTGTACCTATCGATACAGTCTAGCACTAATGGTGAGTATCAAGGTCGTCTTCCTCGGGAAAGTGAAAGTCCAGAGTTACTCATTTGTTCTTTGTTATATTAACCTAAAATGAATGATGAATAATTTCTAAACTAACTAATAGCTACAAGCTAAGTTCTAAGGGAGATGCAGGAATAAATGGATAATTGAAATAACCAAGACAAGAAAGCAAACCCAAAGGGAACCTAAACTAGTTGGCAATCAAACAAAAGATAAAGGATTGATGACTCCAATTATGCTACCCATGGACGAATTCTTAACTGAATTCGGTTTCTCTCTCGAGATAACCGAATTCCTAGACCTAATAACCTAAAGTTGGAATCTCTTCCTAACGATTGATTCTTAAATTAGTATTAAGCTTTAATCCACCTCTATTAAGCTTTGTTAATTCTTAATCTGGCTAGTTAATTATCCTTATCTTTAAGTGATTATTAACCAGTTCTTGCTATTCAAAATTTCAATTGCCAAATGGACTTCTCAATTACATAAAGCAATCTAAACACCACAATTCACAATGTCTCATGAATAATGCATTATCTTATTAATACTGAAAGCAAGAAGAATACAAAACTAACTCAAACAATCCAACAATATAATATTAAGCCAACATAGTAAAGAAATCCTAATAGATTTAATCAATCTAGCTAATCATGTTCATTATCAAAACCCACAAAAATTCAATTACAAAAATGAGTAAAGGTAGAGAAATCCGAATACACCATTGGATGAGAGTAAATGACTCTAATTCCTCTTGCCCAATCTTGAATCGATTCTTGTTCCTCTTGCTCAAATTGAAGCCAATCAACGAATCTCGCCCCAATCTTCAATCTTTAAGGGAATCCGATTTAAAATTTGGTCCAAGTCTCCTTTTCCCTTGGTTCTAGCTCGGAAAACCCTTGAGAGAGAAAAGTTAGGGTTGGGACGTTCTCCCCGCTTTCTTTCTTTCTCTCGCTTTCTTTTAATTAATTCGCCTTGCCGCCAACATGGTCAGGCCCGGCCGTGGTTGGAAACACTGTTTGTGTTCCCTGGCCGGGAACACGGCTTGGTGTTCTCGCCGCTGGGAACACTCGGTTGGTATTCCTGACATGTTGGGAACACTACCGGTGTTCCCGGCCGTGTTACTCTCTGTGGTCGTGCTCCTTAACGCATCTTTTCCTGTTGTCAAATGCACCCAAAACAGCCGTTTTGGTGCCCGTGTTGGGAACACGGCCAGTGTTAAAACCAACACGGCCATGTTCAGATTAGGGATGCGCAAAGTCGACTTGTTTCGGCAACTTTGACGTCCAATTCTGCTCCAATTCTGCCCTTTATCACTCTTTGACTTCTTTTGGACCTAAAGCACACAAATAAGCGCATAGGGTGAGTGTTGGGACCAATTCACATCCAAATATACATAAATTCTGTTTTAAAATCCCCATTTAGATGTGTGTATTCTACGCACATTAAGCATCAAGCTACTCAAATGACCAGCTTCTCTTAACAATTCACACAAACTTTAAAGTTGCAAGCTATAGAAAAAAATTTTCAAAGAGAAAGAAGAGATGAAGAAGATTGAATGCTAGTTTCATATAGACTTAATATTTAATTAATCTAATTAATTAGATATTATATGTGCATTACCATCTTCACCTTCCCGTCCCATGCATCTCTTTGTATATATTTCTTGCCTTAACCTAGTAGTTAAGTAATAAGGAATTAACCAAGACTTACTTATTCTTAAATTGGGTCTTGGTTTGGACTTGTTAAACTTGGTTAACATAATTAATATTTAAACTTGGTTAATTAGCTTACTATGGCCGAATATTCTTAGCCTTTAACAAATTTCATAAGGTATTGCTTTTTGAAAAAAAAAATCATTTTTATGGTAAAAGAATTATTATTATAATCTTTTTTCAAATTTTTTTATTTATATGTTTTTTTAAAATTTTATTGAAAAAAAAGATACTAAAACATAATTAAGAGATATCAGAGGATATAATTTTTACTTTGTATTATTGTGACTTCAGTTTTTATTTTATTTTTATTTTATTTTTCTAGAATTTCATCAGAGAAAAAGATACTGATATCGAAAATTTATTTATTTTAACTTATATTATTATGAATTTTCTTTTTAAAATTTTGTCCGAGAAAAGATACTAAAAGTATACCTATAAGATACTAAAAGGATATTAAACTATATTAAAAATTGAATAATAATATATGTTTTTTTAGCAACTAGTGTATTTTAATGATATAAAGATGTGTTTCAAAAAATATACCATAATATTACCAAGTGCAGTTTAAAATACAAGAAGATATAATTAAAATAAAATTAAAAAGTCATTTTATGGTAACAAAAATATACTAAAAAATTACCAATAAAATATCAAAAAGATACCATAATTCAATCCCAAAAAAATCGTATAATAAGGTTTTTTAAAGAAAAATCATAAAAAAAAATTTACTGTAAAAATAGAATTTCCCTCCTACTTTTCTGTACTCTTGTATAAAATCTAACATTTAACTAGACCTAATATAAGTGTAACTCATTCTTAAGCTTAACTCAACTTTAAACATATATGTATTTAATAATATGTGGTCAATGAAAAATGAATTAACTCTCTTTTGATTTAATATTAATTCTCTAATTGATTTAATTCCTATTTTATAGATCAAAATTGATATATAGTAGTGCATCATAGCCACCTAAAAATATAGAAAGAATTAATACAGACTAATTAACCTCTTGTAAATGATTTATCCATGTAATTCAACCTTTTATTATTTTTATATCCCAATTAGAATATGAATTTAAGTGTTAACTCTATAATTGATCCAATTATATCTGTTCCTGTATACAAATATCATATCTGTTCTTGGATACAAATATCAAGCATTTGATAGATTTAATTCATATCTATTACTTTAAACATTCAAATACAAAAATACTTATAAATTTAAACAAATGCCTTTATATGCTAATAGAATTTGTACAGATTATCTTGAATTTTTTAATTCATCATCTTTCAGGCATGCACTAACATAATTAACCAAAAACGGGATTGATTTTATATCCTCGGTTGATTTACAAGGTCTAAAAGCTTTTTTTTTACTGGATCTTCAAATTTTACCCTTTTGTTTTGCAGTATTGACAACCTTGGCACGTATCAGAATGAAGGGGTGTTAATGGAATTACGGTGACTAATTGTACATTATCCAAGACTGGTAACGGGTAAGAATCAAAACATGGCCTGCATCTCCGCCAAGTGTAGCTTAGCTTCAAGAATTACTTCTCAAGATGTCACTATGGACTCTGTAGACAATCCATGAATATTCAGTGAATCATATCTACACGTACACTTATTCTTTCACACAATCACTTATTTCATTACTTGCAAGAAACGCAAGGATTTTTTTCTGTTTTTTTTTTCTGTTTTTTCTGAATACTCAGCAAAAGCCAAACAGTACACTCCAAGGGCAGAAAACATAAAACAAGCAGAAGAAAGAGTACCAGCTAATCGTTGGTAACAGTTATTCAAACATAAAAACACACCATAGCCAGATCCTTAGAAGGATCGATAGAGCTCGAGGACCTTCTTCCAAGATGGCCTGCTGCTGATATCATCCCACCAAGCACTCACATACTTTCTGTCCTTTATCATACACTCCCTCTTCATCGGACCAACTAAGTATTGGGTAAAGGGTAAGTGACTAAGATCAGCAAGGCTAAAGAAATCCCCAGCTAAGTACTTGCTCTTTGAGAGCCTCTCTTCATAAATGTCCAGCACCTTTGCTATTTTTTCTTCACTCTCTTTGATGAGCTTCTTATCTGGAGTAAACCCCAAGGCTGATGCAAACAAAACGTGAAGGGTCATGTTGTAGACATGTGGGTGATAGTTCTGTGCCTCTACTTCAAGCCATTGGTCCACCAGTCCCCTCTCTTCTATAGTCTTTCCAAGCAAATCAGTGCCCTGAGACTTGTACTTCTCTGCATAATACCTTATGATTGCTCGCGACTCTGCCCATTGAATGACAGCCAGTTAATTAATCCCCACCAATAATGATTAATAAATCTCCATCTCAATGTAAATGACACTTGAACCCAGCAATGCTTTCTCTCTATTGGTTAGACACAATTAGGGGAGACAACAAAATTTCACTCCTTTCAGACATGAATTAAGCAGAAAATTCTTTAATTTTCGTTTCCTCCTCTCTTTACTCTGAATTCCACCTTCCAGACAGTGGTGACCCAAAATTCAAAGAATATTATTGAACATAAACTAAACAGATAAGGAGGGGTTTTATTACCATACAAAGTGTAGTCTCCATCTTGAATTACAGGAAGTGCTCCAAAAGGCTTCAAGTGACAAAAAAAAAAAAATATATATATATATATATATATATAACTTTTGACTTAATTTAAAACCAAATTAAAGACCAAAATAAAGAAAGAAAAAAAAATTGAACAAACCTGCAACTTGAGAAAATCAGGGTTTCTGTGCTCTCCTTTGATAAGATCAACAGGTACGGTCTCAAAATCAATGCCCTTTTCAATAAGGCAAACAAGCACCCTCTTGGGAGACGCATAGGCTGGACCGTACACTTTCACCACCATTTTCTTTTTCTCTCAAAACAATTACAGTGAGTGAGAACTTGAGACTTGGGAGGCTCCTATAAGATGTCGATCTCATAAAGGCAGAGTTTGCTTAATTATCATTTTGAGGGGTAAATTTCATTAATGACCTCTAGTGTTAAGTGTGCTTCCATTATTATACCTAAATTTTAATTTATATCACACAACTCCCTACATTTTAATTATAGTACTATTAATTTCCTTTTAACTTAATTTCAAGATTAATTGTACTAAAACATAAAATGATATTATAATATTATAAATATTTCAACCTCATAATAATATTATAGCACCATTTATACAGTCTAAAATTTTTTTAATTAATTCCTTTCAGCAAAAGTAATAATTATTCTTTTTAAATTGATTCCTCCCTATAAAGTTATTGATTGATGGTGTCATTTCCTCAACTGTATTTTTAATCATCAAAATTTAAAATTTGAAAATTGTTATATCTATTCACTATACATTATACGCCTACAAGTTAGCATGTATTGTTGGTGTTTTTAAATTGCTAGAAAGTTGCTAGTCCTATTTATATCAGTGGTTTAAATACCAATTTGCCTCATGAACTTAGGATCTGTGAGTAATTAGCTCATATTTTAATTTTTTTATCAATTCACCTAGCAACTTGACAAAAATATTCAATTTAATCCAATCAAAGGATTTAATTAATACAAAAAGTTCATTTGATTTTTGAACTTCATACTAAATTTCAAATTTCATAATAGTAATTTTCTATTGGATTAGAATAAAATTATTTAATTTTAACGTAATTTACTTATATTATCTAATAAATAATTAAATAATATTTTAATTGGAAAATTTAAATTAAATAATATTACCAAATTATATAAAAGTATACTTTTTATTTAATTTAATATTACCAAACTTATTTGAAATATTTTTTAAATTATTTATATAATCCTTATAAATATTATTAATTATCATAATTGATAGTTATTAAAAAATAAAAAAAATTAAATATTTAAAATAGAAAATAAAGTCAGATATTACATAGTGACTCATATAAGAAAATATAAAATAATACCGAAATATATTTTAACTCTAACAAAAATTTTTAAAAAAATGCAACTATTAATTGGAGTTAAACTAACATATGTTTTCTTTTTTTTTTTTGTGAAACTAGTTAAACTAACATTTATAAATTTAACATCATTATTTTGTGTTTTCAATATAAACAATAAATTTCACTTGATATGCGCTTTTAGTTTTAGTTTTAAATATTTAATATTTTTTTGTGATATATCTAATTAACAATTATCAACTATGATAACTAATTATTGTTATAAAAATAAATTAATATTAAACGAATTATATAAATTTTTTTAATATTAAATACAATAAATTTATAATTATTATGTTATACTTATATGACATAACGGGTGAACAATTAACTCAACAAGAAAATCTGAGACTGAGTCAAATACTAAAATTTATTATTTTTATTAAAAATTAAGATTAAATGTTTCTAAAATGTAATATTTTATTCTAATTTTGTAAAAGAATAAGTTTACATGAATTAGATAATATTATTTAATTTAGAACTCTTAGTTAAAAACTTTATTCAATTATTTTGTTTAAATAATATAATTAAATTACGTCAAAATTAGAAATAAAATGAAATTTGGCCACTAATATTGTCACATGGGTTCAATTTAGTCCTTTTCTAAATTTATAGACTTTTTAGTCTAAATATTTATATATTTGACTCAAATTAACCATATTTAAAAAAAAACAAATAAGAAAGTGAAAGTCACTCTCTCTTGAAAAAAAAAAAATAATATAATTTAAAACTATTTTATATTTTAGTACAATTAATATAATTAAGCGGTAGACATTAGCACCATTATTCTCACTACCATTATTCTCACTGAAACTGCTCTCACCTTTACCGCTCTCGAACCATTACCATTGTAACTTCTCTTTCAATGTCATTATTAAGAAAAGAAACAGTAAGAACACTATAGCAATATTTAATTTTTATTATATTTTATTGAAATATTAATATATTTTTTTAATTTCAATAATTTAATATAAAAATTTAATTTTTTTAATTTTTTAATTATATCCACTCTCTTTCTAGAGAGTATATCTCACTCTCTCATTTTTGTGAAAAGATAGGTTTGAAAATATACAAAAGTTTAAGCTAAAATATTCAAACTTTTAAAAAATAGCTAAATTGAACCCGAGCAATAAGATTAGTAGAAAATAAGTATTTTTAATAAATTCGACAAACTTCGAATAAACTTGAGAGAAAGAAAGCTTGAGGATTCTTGGTTCATAGGATCTACAAAAAAAAAAAAAGTTATTAGAATGGGTGTTAGATTCCGACGATCTAACTCCAATGCTGAACAAACTATACCTTTTATATATTAGGGCTTTATGTCCTCTAAGTGAAATTTTCATATTTTTCTTTATAGAAAATTAGGTTTCACTATAAGAATTTGACAGATTATTGACGAAATATTTTGCTCAGAATTTGTTCAAGCCCATCAAGAATCCCATTACCGATGAATTATCAACTATTTTAAATCATCGATAAGAACGTCACAATAAAATTTTTACCGATGGTTTTTATTTCGTAAGTAATTTACTAATGATTTTTTATGGGTAAACTGTCAAAGTAAGATTTTCAAAATAATAATTTCACCGATAAAAATTATGTCGATAACTCATTTTGCATTGTCGAAATTGTTGTCCCGCCAAAAATTTTAGAGAAAAACAATTTAGCAATAAAAGAACTACCGAAATTGTCGAAATTATAGTCCCACCAAAAAATAGAGAGAGTTTTTTTACCAACAACATAGTATGCTCAAATCGCTCTGTGATATTTAATCGATTTTCCATGGGTAAACTAATGTCTTTGAAGTGGTATTAGCTCAGAAATCACTCAGAATCTTTTCGAGACTTTGTTGGTAAACTGTTGGTAGATTTGAAATTTTGAAATTGTAATTCATCATATTAACTCGCTGGTAAATTGCAATATTTATTTTTAAAATTTTAATGGCAATATTATTTTATTTATTTTTAAAATAGAAAAAATAGTAATTGAAATAATAAAATATAATATAAAATGCTAAACATTTAAATATATGTAGATGTATATAAGTATTGTTCGTAGTAATAAGTACGTTGTAATTTGTAATAAACGTCAACATAATACTAAGGTATAGGTGATTGGTCGTTATCATCATTCCCCGATTGAGGTTGGGAACCGTGTTGCTCTAATTGTGGGTGAGAAGAATGTTGCATGGTATTGACATGGGCTATCAAATCTCTTATCGGGCCTCAGAACTCTCGAATCTTCAATTGATGCTTAGTCATCTATCGACTATGCTCAGTCATTTGTCGACTTTGCCGAGCCATCAACTCACCCTCTGCTTAGCACTGAGCTTGCAGCTGTTGAATTTCAGCAACATGTTCACAACTAATATGGTGAGTCCTTAAAGAAGAGGCATCAGACGACGAAAAGAACTCAAGCGGTTGAGATCCAAGACTATAAACACGATTCCTTTATTATCCATCGACAACTTTGAGATAAAGCTCATTCTCATTCAAGGTCTCATTTGCTTCGGGTCATTGATGGGTGCTAATCGTGTTAGCTACAATCTAAGGCAAAGGTACCTATCATGCGCCTAGCACTAATGGCGAGTATCAAGGTCGATTCCTCGGAAAGTGAAAGCCCAGAGTTACTCCTTTGTTCTTTGTTATATTAACCTAAAATAGATAATGAATAAATTCTAAACTAACTATTAACTACAAGCTAAGTTCTGAGGGAGATGCAAGAGTAATTGATAAATGAAATAATCAAGACAAGAAGACAAACCCAAAGGGAATCTAAACTAGTTGGCAATCAAACAAAGGATCGGTGAGTCTAATTATGCTACCCGTGGACAATTTTAATCGAATTCGCTTTCTCTCGAGATAACCGAATTCCTAAACATAATAATCTAAAGTTGGAATCTCTTCCTAACAATTGATTCTTAAATTAGCATTAAGCTTTAATCCGCCTCTATTAAGCTTTGTTAATTCTTAATCCGGCTAGTTAATTATCCTTATCTCTAAGCGATTATTAACCGCCTTTGGTATTCAAAATTCCAATTGCCAAACGGATTTCTCAATCTCATAAAGCAATCTAAACATCACAATTCACAACGTCTCATGAATAATGCATAATCTTATTAATACTGAAAACAAGAAGAATACAAAACCAACTCAAACAATCCAACAATATAATATCAAGCCAACATAGTAAAGAAATTCCAATGGATTTAATCAATCTAGCTAATCATGTTCATTCTTAAAATATACAAGAATTCAATTACAACAATAAGCAAAGGTAGAGAAAACCCGATTACACCCTTGGACGAGAGTAAATGTTCCCAAATCCTTTTGCTCCAATTGAATCGATTCTTGTTCCTCTTGCTCGATTTGAAAATCAATCAACGAACCTTGCCCATTCTTCCGATCCTTCAAGGAAATCCTGATTGAAACCTTGATCCAAGTCTCCTTTTTCCCTTGGTTTCAACTCAGAAAACCCTTATGGAGAAAAATTAGGGTTTTGGGACGTTCTAACCCTAGCCTCCTCTCTTTTTTTTCTCTTTTGTTCTTTAATTAATACCCCCTGTCGCTTCCAACACGGCCGTGTTCTCCGTCAGGTTAAGGACACGGCCGGTGTTCCCGGCCGTGTTACTCTCAGGTCAGGCTCCCTAAAATCTACTTCTTCTTTGATGTCCAACACGGCCGTGTTTGTCCCTCGTGTTAGTAACACGCCCATGTTCAGGATCGTGTTGAGAACACGCTTCCTCATGCTCGACTTAGCTCGTTTCGTACTTTGATGTCCAATTATTCTCCAATTCTTTCCTTTTTCATCCTTTGACCTCTTTTGGACCTAATGCACACAAACATATGTATAAGGTGAGTGTTGAGACCAATTCACATCCAAATGTCCATAAAATCAATTTTAAAACCCCATTTAGATGTGTGTATTTTACGCACATCAAATAACCCCACACTTAGCTCATTGCTCATCCTCAAGCAATCAAAAGTAAAATAAGGAAAATAAACCACTAAGGAACAATACTTAAACCGACAAACAAGCTAGAGAGTTCCCGCATATATCCTTAACAAGCATAAGTCAAACAAAAGAAACGAAGCAATCAATTCAAGTATCACAACCAAGATGCCAATAATTCACAAAATACCGCCTCAAGGAAATTATTCGGAACCATCTCCTCACCGATTCACTCTAAATCACTCAAAGTGTTTAAAGGGTAGTGTTTAATCGCTCAATGCATCAACTATCGCCTTACTTTACTATATGCTTGCTCTTAAATCCTACTCCTACCACTTATGGAGAGTCAACAACCATGTCAAGAGGTCTTTATAAGGGTTGTAATGGAGATTACGTAAGGGTAGGTAAATTTGGTCGAGTTGAACCTATGGTGTTCGCGAATGAATTACATGACCCGCATACAAGCCACAAAAATTATAAGGGATAAACAATGAATGTGAGTCCAAGGTGGGAAATAGGAATCAAGTCCAAATGTTCGGCTCACTTACTTTCTTTCTTTTATCACCTTTCCCTCTTATTCTTCTATTTCTATATTTTTTTTCATAAGGGAAGAACATTCACATAATATGTTGAATTTCTTTTGGATCAAGTAAGTCGCTACAAGATTCCAAAGCTATTCCCAAGATAAAAATTCCCAATAAAAACAACTCATGTGCAAAATCATAATCCAAAGCGAATAAAACTAAGTGGCAATGAAATATGATAGAAAATGGTGAAAGAGGGGTTATCTATGAATCAATAAACGAATGAAGGCTATTTGGCTAGAATGAAAACCTAAGTGCCTCTATCATACCAAAGTGTTAAACTCTCCTTGTGGCCCTCATAAGCATTACCGAGCAAGTTCTAAAAGTAAAGACAAGATTTGGCACTCTCAAAAAGAAATAAATACAAGCATATAAAGTGTATGCTTACAATTTAGGCTCAATTTCTCACAAGTGTGCTTTTGAGTAGGTTCCAAACAAAAATCATCAAAACAGAATTAAATAAACCAAAGCAACTTAGTGCAAAACTCAAACTAATTATCTTACACTCTTCCCAAGAAACTCAACACTATCGGTTTTACCCGATCACATGGACATAAACAGGATTTCAAAATCAAGTCAACAGTAAGAGCATCAAACAAGGTGAAAATTTTCAAAATTTTACAAAAATTGCATAAAGAATAAAAAATAACTAAGATGGGATAAATATCACCCACCCCACACTTCAAGGACACACCGCCCTCGCGGTACGTAATATATGAAATAAAAAGGAAAAGAAACTAATACCGCCCCCGATTATGGCTCCGGAGTGAAAAGAGGTGCATCAATGTATATCGTATACTGGGCCGGTCTGTGGTGGAGGAGTGGCCGCTCTCCGAGGATCGAAAGTAGTGTCACATGCGTGAGCTGGTGGATTAAAGGAGCGCTGGTCAGTGAGGCTCGTCAGCTGTGGTGAAACGAGAGGAGGCCACTGGATCATCGCTGAGGATGTCAAAATGGCTTCGAACCCGGCCTCAGGATGTGCAAAGTCCGAGCAAAATATCATCAAACATGTCATTAGCCATAGAGGCCTCTAACCTACCTCCCCGCTTCAATCGTGGCTTGAAGCATAGCCCTCTCTCAAACCGAGCCATCATCCGGCTCAAACTTAGTCCGACGAAAGGTCCCGTTGAAAAGCCTCTTGTCGAATGAAATGCCGCTTCCTCCGCCAACCTCTCGCACTCTAAGCCGCAGCTTTCTAAACTCAATTGGGAGACTCCTAAACACCAAGAAGACCTGTATGAGTCAAGTGAAGGCCCTGAGGAAGACTGGAATATCGAAGGCGGGACATCCCTGTACCATGGGCTCACAAGGTGTCGCCTCCTCTCGAGGCCGCCAAGAGAGCATTCCTCAATCTATACTCGTCCCAATGGACCGCCTACGAGTCACCATCCCCATACTAACCATCCTGGGAAGTCCCAACGTTTCCATCACCCCCGTACTGGCCAAATGTGGTATCGCCTCCAAAACTCCTAAGCTCCTAACCACCGAGTAATGTAAGTCCCAAAACAGAAAAATACCTTCTTTGAGTTATTGCAGGCGCACCGATCCGCTCCGGCCAATAAGTACCCCATGTCGACAGACCGGTGCCGTGCATGCCGAAAGTATAAACAGTCCGGGTCGGGTAACTACACCACTACTATCTTCCCCGCCAGTTGATGGTCCTAGCCAAGAATGCATGCAAGTACCGCAGTCCCCGTGTTAGACGCCTTGACCGGCCGGCACTATAACCCTCAAAGGTCATCGTAAATCTTAGCCCACATCTCATAGGATATGACACACCGTGTATACAGCTGACTATAAACCTCTCCACCGTGATCCTCCTCACCACAAGCCTAAGTGTACCCCAAACTGCTGTACACTCATCATGAAAGTTTGCCTTGCTAACTGGGAACCGATCGCATCCGGTTGTTGGAAGTCCCGCGAATCGGCTTTGCAGAAAGAAAGTACTGGCAAACTCCACTACCAACTCCCTATACGTTGGTTCAACAATGTCAAAGAAATGTTAAAATGGGGTGTCTCTAAGATATCGACGGATCGAATCGCAAGTCCGACGGCCCCACACCGGGCCTATCCCACGCCCCCTTTCCCAAATCTTGCGGCCTCATCGATTGATATCTCCGCTCAAAGGTGGGCCGCCCTTGGAAAAGTAGGGAATCGATGGCGCCCGCGGTGGTCTAATTTGGCCCCGAACTAGTCGGCAAAATACTGACGATCGAGAGGAAGAGGAACCATCTAGTCCGCCCTCCTCTTGTAAACTCTTGATCCTCGTCCTAGTGGACATGGTACCGAAAAGAAAACTTTTAGTACTAAGGATCAACAAAATTCCGGCAAGATAACGGCATAAAATGAACAAACCAAACGATTTAACTCGATAAAATTAAACCGCTCAATGTCCCGCAAAGAAAATTTAATCCACAACACCGCCAACTAATGCTAACCAATTAAATTTGCAATTCATCCATATGGAGTTTACTTCGCCATAATCCATCACAAGGCAAACCAACATGCTAATATAAAATAGATACAAACAGAGTCGACTATCTATGACAGAGCCTATTGTTTAGCCGACCAACAATAATGATAAAGAGAAAAATAAGGAATTAATCACAATCATAAATAATGGTAGAAAAGAAAAACGGAAAATATGAGCAAGTTAAGTATATAAACTACATTAAAGAAAATAAAAGAAAATTAAGCACAAACACGAATGTAAATGCATGCACCAAATAATAAAATAAGGGAATAAATAAAAATAAATAAATAAAAAATAAAAAAATTGAAACACAAAGAAAATATAAATTCGAACTAATATCAAAATAAAATAATGAAAAATGAAGTTTGGAGGGTACTTACTTGACAAACGCAATATCCAAAGCCTTTGAAATGAGAAATAAGATGTGAGAGTAAAAGATGGGGAGAGCAAATTTTTTGGAATGAAGTGGTATATATAGAGTGTGCGAATACTGTTCGACACACGGACGGTTCATGAACACGGTATGGATATCGGGTCGTGTTGCTTAATAAAAACGTGCTCGACTTACCACTCATCTAACACGCCACGAACACTCGCCCTTGACACGGAACGGTCAGGGATACCTGCAGGCATAAATTCCCGTGTTAGCTTCCCCGTGAACGTGTTCATCTTAGTTTGATTTTCTTCAATCGTAACACGGCCGTGTTAATGAACACGGTCTTGAACACACCCGTGTTGATCTCCGGGATAATGCAAAAGTTGCGATTCTTAGCACTTTCTCACCCGCAAAACCAATAAATCCTCAACTCATACACTCAACATAAATAAAACTTAACAAAACCAACTATAAAACCTAATCAACTAAGTTCACAAATGCAAGGGTAAAGTATTCAAATTGAAAAATAGAATTTGGGGTGCCTCCCAAAAGCGCTTCTTTTGTCGTGATGAGTCTTCTTACCGGACTCATGGTGAAAAGCAAATGGTGGGGATTGACGACCATCCATCCTTCCTCCAAGCAAATGGCTTCAAGTATCCGCTAGAGGGATAATCATCGATTTCCTCTTCCCGACTATCAAGCAAGCTCGCCAAAGATGATGGGCAAGACTCGCCCTCGTGATAATTGAATGTAGTTATGATGTTTCTAGGGACTCTTCCAATTTGAAAGCTCGGAGTTTCAATAATTGGAAGGATCGATGGTCGGGCAATCTTCGTGAGTGTCGATGGTTTTGTTCACCTTGGCTTGGTTCACTGCTAGAAGAAACTCGAGCTCCTTCAAGACTTCTTTATTGGATAACTCGTGCTCATCTTCCATCATCGGGCGGACTTGTGGAAAATCTACCAACAATTCCTCTAATCAAGAACTCAAAGATCATCAACTGTGACATTCCCGCTGATAGTCTTTTAGAGGAATTATGTTCGCCTCTTCCTTTCTAGTTCCATCTCCATGTTCAAGAAATCGTCCCGCACATAAGCATCATCGCCAAACATAATAGATAAACCAGAAAAATTCTCACCCGAACGCAAAGTGACGGCTACCAAATGTTCCTGATTCAAGAGCTGATAGAGTTCTCGATTGCTCTTCGCCTAAGAATTAAGATTAAGCCTACTTGATGCTCTATGTTATTAATCGAGGCTTGTTGATCTTCAAGTATCCTCTCCGCTTGTTAGAATCTATCATCAAGACTTGTAATGAACCTCATCATCGCCTCCTCCGACATTAACTCTTCATCTTGAGTCAAGGTGCAGAGTCAATGGTGGCCGAGATTCCTGTGGTTCTCTGGGCCATCTAAGCTCCATCCATAGGGTGAATGAGTACTCCACTCTTGATTATAGGTGCTTCCATACGAGTCACTTCGGCCAATCATAATTCAATTCGCTCATAGTTATAAGAATAAGGAGTAAAATCACTGCACAATGGACAATCATTACTCAAATGTAAACCACAACAAAATTCATAAAAAACTTGAGATGAAAGGATAGGAGTGGAGAGTTGATCGGTAGCCCTGCAAAACGATTCCACTCGAGCTTCTAAAAGATGCACGGGTATCCCAATTTTTAGCACTCTCTTGGTTCCTATTCCCATTTTCCAATGCGTCACACAAAGAGTTTGAGTTTAGCATTGAACCTCCTTATCATTCACTATCCGAATCATAAACTTAAACTAAATAAATATGTATAAATAAAATAAAATAAATAAACAAAAAAATCATTAAATAATAAGAAAGAAAAAATGGCTAAATTAACAAATAGCAAATTTCACTCTAGTTTTCATATAATTCCCAAGAACGACCAAAACTTGATGGGTGCTAATCGTGTTAGCTACAATCTAAGGCAGTTGTACCCATCGATGCAGTCCTAGCACTAATGGCGAGTATCAAGGTCAGATTCCCCGGAAAGTGAAAGCCCAGAGTTACTCCCTTTGTTCTTTGTTATATTAACCTAAAATGGATAATGAATAAATTCTAAACTAACTATTAACTACAAGCCAAGTTCCGAGGGAGATGCAGGAGTAATTGATAAATGAAATAATCAAGACAAGAAGACAAACCCAAAGGGAATCTAAACTAGTCGGCAATCAAACAAAGGATCTATGAGTCTAATTATGCTACCCGTGATCTATTTCTTAATCAATTCTTGCTTTCTCTCGAGATAACCAAATTCCTAAACATAATAACCTAAAGTTGGAATCTCTTCCTAACGATTGATTCTTAAATTAGCATTAAGCTTTAATCCGCCTCTATTAAGCTTTGTTAATTCTTAATCCGGCTAGTTAATTATCCTTATCTCTAAGCGATTATTAACCAGCTCTCGGTATTCAAAATTCCAACTGCCAAACGGATTTCTCAATCTCATAAAGCAATCTAAACATCACAATTCACAACGCCTCATGAATAATGCATAATCTTATTAATACCGAAAACAAGAAGAATACAAAACCAACTCAAACAATCCAATAATATAATATCAAGCCAACATAGTAAAGAAATCCCAATGGATTTAATCAATCTAGCTAATCATGTTCATTTTCAAAATATACAAGAATTCAATTACAACAATAAGCAAAGGTAGAGAAAACCCGACACACTTGGACGAGAGTAAATGCCCCAAATCCTTTGCTCTAATTCAATCGATTCTTATTCCTCTTGCTCGATTTGAAAATCAATCAACTAACCTTGCCCAATCCTTCAAGGAAATCTGATCGACCTTGATCCAAGTCTCCTTTCCCTGTTTTTCGAACCCCTTAGGGGTTTTTGGACGCTCTAACACTAGCCTCCTCTCTTTTTTTTTCTCTCGCTCTTTTAATTAATACCCTCGCCGCCTCCAACACTACTGTCTCCGGTCGTGTTAAAGACACGGGCCGGTGTTCCCGGCCGTGTTACTCTCGTACGTGCTCCCTAAAATTTACTTCTTCTTCGATGTCCAACACTACCGTGGTTGTCCTCGTTTTAGTAACACGCCCATGTTTGCGGACTGTGTTGAGAGCACGCCGGGCTGAGATCAACGCCGCCATGTTCACTCCTCATGCTCATTTCTTAGCTCGCTTTAGCAACTTTGACGTCCAATTATGCTCCAATTCTTTCCTTTTCATCCTTTGACCTCTTTGGACCTAATGCACACAAACATATGTATAAGGTGAGTGTTGAGACCAATTCACATTCAAATGTCCATAAAATCAATCTTAAAAACCCCATTTAGATGTGTGTATTTTACGCACATCAATCATCTACTTTCGCCTAGCCTGAAGAGCATCCTAGCAAACTTTAAAAAAATATGATGCCAATATGATAGAGATGACTCATAAGATGCTCATTATTTTAAAAAATAAAATTAACTTACATGAACAGATCTGGACCTCTGATCAATGAAAGTATGACCATCTCTACTCTTGGTATGTCTATGAACAAAAAAATATGAAGCAGTAGGTGGTTAACCTAATTGTGCAGCCCAAAAAATAGTACATATTATTTAAATCCTAAATTGATGTTACTAAAAAATATAAGAATTTATATAGTTACTAAAATTAACTTTAGTAAAATTCTTATAAGTTGTCTTCCATGTTCGTAATGGGTAGCAGTGCTCCCAGTGTGAGTGAATGGCCTGGATCCATCACTAGACTGCAACATTCTATTCTTTGTATATAACTCGGAGATCCATTTGAGTTCTGGCTTGTTCTAATGCTGCCGCCATTGCTCCTATAATTCCAATTCTACAAAATCAGGTTTCTTCTTGCCCTTCTTGATCTTGCAGATCATGTCCCAGTACTGTGTCAAATCTTTGGTCTTCCATGCAGCTCGAACTAGGCCATCTATTGCCTCTTCCTACATGCAAACTTTCTGCAAACAAAAAATTAATAACCCAATTGCAAAGTTGTAAAAGAACAAACAATTTACACAATATTTATAAATAATTATGAATTAAATACCTGGAACTCACTTTAATAAAAATCTTTAACCTCATTAGTCTTCCATCGAATGCTTCCATCTAGATCAATCTTCTCCTAAGAAATCTTTCTAGTCTTCCTCGAACAGCTTCCACATGGCTCCAAACTTTAAAGACATCCAAATATTAACATAAACCAAAAACTTTATGGTTGCTATCTATGCATCTACAATCTAAGGCAGTGTACTTATCGATGCAGTCTAGCACTAATGGCGAGTATCAAGGTTGTATTCCTCGAAAAGTGAAAGCCTAGAGTTACGCCTTTGTTCTTTGTTATATTAACCTAAAATGAATGATGAATAATTTCTAAACTAACTAATAGCTACAAGCTAAGTTCTAAGGGAGATGTAGGAATAAATGGATAATTGAAATAACCAAGACAAGAAAGCAAACCCAAAGGGAACCTAAACTAGTTGTCAATCAAACAAAAGATAAAGGATTAATGACTCCAATTATGCTACCCGTGGACGAATTCTTAACTGAATTCGGTTTCCCTCTCGAGATAACTGAATTTCTAAACCTAATAACCTAAAGTTGGAATCTCTTCCTAACGATTGATTCTTAAATTAGCATTAAGCTTTAATCCGCCTCTATTAAGCTTTGTTAATTCTTAGTCCGGCTAGTTAATTATCCTTATCTTTAAGTTGACTATTAACCAGCTCTCGCTATTCAAAATTTCAATTGCCAAATGGACTTCTTAATTACATAAAGCAATCTAAACACCATAATTCACAACGTCTCAAGAATAATGCATTATCTTATTAATACTGAAAGCAAAAAGAATATAAAACTAACCCAAACAATCCAACAATATAATATTAAGCCAACATAGTAAAGAAATTCCAATGGATTTAATCAATCTAGCTAAACATGTTCATTATCAAACCCACAAGAATTCAATTACAACAATGAGTAAAGGTAGAGAAACCCGATTACACCCTTGGACGAGAGTAAACAGCCCCAATTCCTCTTGCCTCGAATTGAATCGATTCTTGTTCCTCTTGCTCAAATTGAAACCAATCAATGAACCTCGCCCCAATCTTCAATCTTCGAAGGGAACTGATTTAAATATTGGTCCAAGTCTCCTTTTTCCTTGGTTCCACCGTAAAACCCTCGGAGAGAGAAAATTAGGGTTTGGGACGCTCTCTCCTCGCTCTCCTTTTCTTTTCCTCTTTTCTTTTTCTAATTAATTCGTCATGCCGCTGCGAACATGGCCGTGTTGATTCCCATGTTGGGAACATAGGCTGGTGTTGATGGCGTGTTTGGAACACGGCCCCATGCTAATGCCCGTGCTACTCTCTGTGGTCGTGCTCCTTAACGCTTCTTTTCGCTGATGTCGAATGCACCCAACACGACCCGCTTTGGTGCCCATATTGAAAACACGCCGTTAAACTAACACGCCATGTTCAGATTAGATGCGCAAACTGACTTGTTTTTAACTGACATCCAATTCCGCCTAATTCTTTCCTTTATCACTCTTTGACTTCTTTGGACCTAAAGCACATAAACAAACGGGGGTGAGTATCGGGACCAATTCACATCCAAATGTACATAAAATCAGCCTTAAAACTCCATTTAGATGTGTGTATTCCACGCACATCATTTTTCCTTCAAAATGAATAAAATTTTCCCATAAAATGGGTCCATTTCACATTACACTTCAATTATGACATCCATAATAATCAATCAATATTTTGAATAAAACATATTCTGACAATAAAATTATTACTTATTATGTCTCACGTGGACACGTAGTTACTCCGGGAAGTATAATGCTAGATGGAGTTGCGTATAATCGGTAGAGGCCTTATTGACCGCCCATCTACCAAAAGTAGTACATGTAGCGGGTAGGGTAGATGAAAATAGCGGACGGCAAAGGCAAACGCAGCGTGAAGGCAAAGGCGACCGGGGATGGCGATGAAGATGGTGATGGTGCTAGTATAAGAGTCATCTTTAATGGAGAACTCTCGAGGTATAGATCATCCTCGAAGACTGGCATATAGGTCATCCTCAAGGAGATTTGACATATGAATCATCCTTAAAGGAGACCTCCATAGGTATAAGTCATTCTTTAGAAAACTGACATATAGGTCATTCCCAGGCACTGGTATAGGTCATCCCGAGAGATCTCGAGATATGAGTCATCTCTAAGGGAGATTTGACATATGAGTCATCCTTAAAGGAGACCTCCAGAGGTATAAGTCATCATTTAGGAAAACTTGACATATAGGTCATTCTTGAGGAAGACCTTCCGAGGTATAGATCATCTTCGAGAGATCTCGAGATATTAGTCATCCTTGAGGGAGACTTGACATAGATCATCCTATACTGAAGTAGACTTCCCAAGATAGAAATCTGTTCTTTTTAGTTTAGCCAAGATCTGACCTCTAAACTAAGTAATTTTTCCTCATATTCTATCAATTCTCTTTGTAATTTTCTCCAATTCTAGTACATTTTTATCCAAACAAATTAATTAAGATTTAAATTTTATAAGAAGTTTCTAAACTGTCATTGTTATAAGACATTAAAACAGTTGTAAAGATTTGTTTTATTGAGATATAATTTATTATCAATTTATATATAATATAAATATTAGTTAAGACACTTTATGTATATGCATATATACTTTATGGAGATGACACTATAATTATTTCAATAATTATAAAAATATTTTTAATATTTATGTTAATATATATTTTGGTATATATATATATATATATAGTATGACCCAAAAGCAAAGTATAAAATCGTTACTTGATGGTAGAACGCAAAGTCTAAATCTCATTTTAAACTTAATTGAATTTTATTTTGTAGCAATCTGAAATTGGGAATCTATAGATTTATAGGAGAATTTATTATAGTTTTAAACTTTCAAACCTTGAGTATTATTATGGTTTTTGGATTAGTTTACTTTAATATTATTTTAAATTAATGGTTGGGATTAAACTGGATTGATAACTAATTATCTCTCAAATTTTATTTAAAATATTTA